>NW_006409156.1:224191-271739 GCF_000296735.1 Chrysochloris asiatica
CCCCTGGTGTAACAGAGTAGAACCGTCCCACAGGGTTTCCTAGGCTGTCATGTGTTGTGTCACTATATACTCATATAAACTCTTATAGATCATCCACTCACAGCACCCCCTGGTGTAACAGAGTAGAACTGCCCACAGGGTTTCCTAGGCTGCCATCTATTGTGTCACTATATACTCATATAGACATTTTTTTTGTGTGTTTTTTGAAAATTTAAGTCTTTATTGTGAATTGAGTGATAGTTTACATGGGAGAACATTGGTTTTACATTCATTGTTTCATTGCAATGATTACAATCTCCTCCGTACATCATCATTCAACAGTATTTGTTTCTATTCCCTCTGATTTTTGGGGGTAATGTACACAAAAACACTGAGGAATATATAATCATTTAAACAACCAAAGGGCACATTCTGCAAGCCGGCGTCCTGGCCGCCAAAACACAGCCTTTCTCTCTCCATGAGTCCAGAGTCCTCAGCTGCTCCCTCTCTCCATGTCCTCATCTCTGCCTCCATCTCTGGTGTCACTGCTTCTCTGGATAAGGACCCACATTATACTCATGTTCTTCTTCCTTGATGGTCCTAGGGTCCTCTGTTCCTGGACTGTAAGATTAACTACTCCCCTCTTTTTGTTATAAAACTTCTACCTTTAAACAAACAAATAAACAAAAAACCTCTACCTTTACAATTGTGACAGTGGCAATTAGTCATGATAACAATTACTCACTGTTGAATCATAAGAACCTTATCTGCATCTCCTATCACCATACCTGTCTAGAAAAGATGAAAACTATTTAGTGGGGATGTTACCATCCCCCACACACTCTGATACTAAACTCCCTTTTGAAAACTTGTAAGCCAGTTACTTCGTGCCTTTATAGTGCCCCAACCCCCAATCTTAAGTAGCCAATGTCTAAGTTGCCTGTCCCTATCATCATATATACTATTCTACATCATCAACTCACAGCACCCCCGTGTGACAGAGTAGAATTGCCCAAGAGGTTTCCTAGGCTGTCATCTATTGTGTCACTATATACTCATATATACTCTTATAGATCATCCACTCACAGCGACCCCTGGTGTAACAGAGGAGAACTGCCCCACAGGGTTTCCTAGGCTGTCATCTACTGTGTCACTATATACTCATATATACTCTTATATATCATCCACTCACAGCGACCCCTGGTATAACGGAGGAGAACTGCCCTACAGGGTCTCCTAGGCTATATTCTTAATAAGGGCCAATTGCCAGGTCTTTTTTCCACAGAGCTGCTGCGAGGTGGGGTTAATCGCTTAGGTTACTGTATTTCCTTTATTTTCCAGTGGTCCCTCCAGTTCACTAGACTCTTTTCCTAGATATTTAGTTCTTCCTCTTCTTTCGCCTCCTTCTGAACAAGAACAGGTTTAAAGCAAGCAGAACTATTTTTATTGGGTATACATGTGTTTCTGTAGGGAGTCCTGGTGGCACAGTGGGCTAAGCATCAGGCTGCAAACCTACAGCTGCTCCATAGGAGAAAGATGGGGCTTCTGTAAATATTTAGTCTTGGCAACTCTATGGGGGTAGTTCTAGCTCATACTTCAGGGTCACTGTGAGTCAGAATGTGGCAGTCAGCTGTAAAGATGACAGTTTAGGAAATCCGATGGGACAGTTCTACTCTGTTCTACAGCATTACTGTGACTCGCAGCCAACTCAATAACTGTGGGTATCTTTTTATAAGAGGGTTGTCTATGCATGCATTTCTGGAGTCCTGGTGTGGTGCTGTAGGATAAGCACTTGACTGCAAGGTCAGCTTGAACCTTAAGGGTGGCAGTTCAAACTGACCAGCCGCTCCTTGGAAATCCTACATAGGGTCACTGAGTTGGAACCAACTCAATGGTACTTAACAGCAACAAGAAGACATGTATTTCTAGTTGAGAAATGGAAACAGAAAATAATCTTATAAATGAGAGTTAACAAGAGAAAAAGCACCACATGGTCAATGCTTTCAGTTCTTACCAAATGTGGAAACTCACGGGAACCCTAACATGTCAGCTGATTTCACCACTCAGACATCTGGGGAAATGCACAACATGTTGATTTACATGCTGGCTTCATGCTGCATTCCTAGACAATCTTTTTGTATTTACGTGCAGACTACACCCCTAATTCCCAGCACTCTTCACAGGCCAACCCCAGGGGCTGGGGGCGGGAGGAAGGGGGCTGCAGGGGAAGGTTAGAAAGAAACCCCTCGTCAAAGAAATGCTGACAGGAGGCTCTGAAACACGTCCGGACTAATAAAGCTGGAAATTAGATTAAGGAGCAATGATTTAAGCTTTGCTGCATTTCACAAAAGATTGACAACAATTTACAGGAAATAGGAACGTCACACAGGCAGCATTGGACCTGGGGTTGCCATGGTAACAAGCTTCTTCTTTTTTAAAAAATATGTTTCTCTTCCATTGTTGTCCAGATGAGTGCTTAAAATCCAACACGTCGACTCTGAATGCCTAGTGGTGAAGGGTACAGTGGTGTCTGCACCGAGTGGTCCTTCCTTCCAAGGGACTCTCATTTTCCTAAAGCAATCTTCTGCCTTTTCTAGAAGTCAGAATGAAAACACATCAAATGAAGAGCAGTGTTTGACACCAGGGTTAGGTTTGCACTGAGCTCAGATAAACACACTTCCCAAACGACAAAAGAACACGGAGTAAGATCTGCAAAAGATGGATCCTGGGGGAGGCGGAAACCTCCAAGAGTAGGAAGATGGAATTTTTTCCCACTAAAATGAGCAAAAGGAAAATGATAAGATGGCACCCTGTCAACAGCGGAATGCTCCCAAGACCCCAAAAAACAAAGCTCTCACAGGTCCCACTGTCGGAATGACAAGTGCCAATCTCTACTGTTTCATTTTCTCTTCCTTTTTAAAAGATAACAGTAAGGTGTTCATGGTAGATGAGGGGAAAATAAGTTTAGTCAAATGTATTTCGGTTTACTAACTAGACAAAATGAACCTACTTTCCCCTCAACTATGCCATTCAGCTATGATCCTTGACTATTCTTTTGTCCTACAATGGGTCACTAAATCTCAAGTTTACTATTTATTTCAAAACATGCCCCTACCATCATCTCTGGACACATTTAAACCACAGTGAATTCTCCATCATTATCAACGAATGTGAGCAGGGACATGGAGCCATCCTCTCCCCGTTTTGTATACATTCTTGTTACTAAATGCTGTTGAGTAATTCCAACTCACAGCCACCTACTCTAGGGTTTCCAAAGAGCAGCTGGTGGATTTGAACTGCTGACTTTGTAGTTAATGCAGTCCAGTGCGGATCCTACAACACCACACCAGGACTCCAGTTAATGTCCTTCTTGTTGTTAAGTGTTGTCATGTTGGTTCTGACTCATGGAAACTCTGTATTGGATTTCCAAGGAGTGGCTGGTGGGTTTGAACTGCTGACTTTGCAGTTAGCAGTCCAGTGTGGACTTTACAGTGCTGCACTTGGACTCAGCTTTACCCTTTGTCTGACTGAACATTACTTTATTGAGCTTCACAGATAGTGAAAAAAAAATTTTTTTTCTTTTGTACAAATTTTGTGTCAAGCAAGTCCATTGGCTTTTTTCCAACAGCGTGCGCTGACTTTGTGGCTGTGTCTCATTTTGGTCATTCTCACAGGATTCCAAACTTTTCCATAATGTTATTGCGCTCCTGGAGTCCTGCAGTGGCACTGTAGGATACGTGCAGGACCACAGGTCGGTTTGAACCACCGGGTTTGCGGTTCAGACTCACCAGTCGCTCTCTGGCACATAACCATACTGTAGTTTAGTAAGTGTGCAATGTTGTTGTTTAAGTTCTGTCGAGTCGGTTTGAACTAATAGCAACCCAATATAGGGTTTCCAAGCCTGTCAACCTTTATGAGAGCATAAAGCCTCATCTTTTCCCCATGGAACCACTGGTAGTCTCAACTGCTGACCTTGAGATTAGCAGCCCGACTCGCAACCACTACGCTACCAGAGCTCCAGTATAGACAAATTTATATGACCTGGAAAATCAAAAAATTCGTCTCTTGTTTTATTGTGATACTTATTTTATTGCCATAGTCTGGAACCGACCCACAGTATCTCCAAGATATGGTTATAAGGAGCCCTGGTCGCCCAGGAGGTTGGTGGTTTGAACCCACCAGCCCCCACCCATGGGAGAAAGATGAAGTTGTCTGCTTCTGTCAAGGTTTAGTCTCTGGAGCTAGCAGCCCCACCCTGGCCTCTAGGGTCACTGCATCGGGATTGAGGCAACAGCACTGAGCATTGACTACACCTTTCTACGCCACTGGCATTCCCAGAATTCCTGTGATCTTTCCGGCTTTCCAGCGAGCTGAAAAATTAACAGCCTCTCTTAACAGATGGTCCCACCTCACTGTGAACCAACAGATCCTGCTTCCAAGTCAGGGAAAGGTGGATCTCATTGGGAGCTGTTCCTCTCTCCTAATGGAATCAGACCGAGGTCTGGATGGGGAGGAGACGTCAGGAAGAACAAGGGTTAGTCAAAAAGTATTGCTACTAGCATTCTAGTTCATACACAGGTTTACTCCAGTGGATGGCTGCAGACACGTTCTCTCAGTAACATGCTTGTCTTAAGTCTCATTCATGTTCCTTCAAAACATAGATGTACATAGGACCCCCGGAAGAACACACCAATCTGTTTTGGGAGAAGTGCAGCCAGAGTGCTTGACAGATTTTCTGGAAGGGCACAAGACAATTACGGTTTTATTACAAAGTTTTCTGGAAATGGGTAAATGCAATGGTGAGAAAGGTTGTTTCCATCAGGACAATGCACCTGCTCATTCTGAGTAAGCAAGGACTGTCTTATGAGAATTCCATTGGGAAACCTGGCTCCATCCACCCTGTAGCCCTGATCTTGCCCCTTCAAATTAATTTTGGTTCCCCAAACTCAAAGAACATTGGGAAGGAACACGATTTGAGTCCCCTGAGGATGCCCAAACTGCCTTTTGGGCGTGGTGTACATTGAAGAGCTCAGAATTCTCCGAGGCAGGGTCAGAGACAGCACTTTCCAAAGTGTGGAGACCCAGACGGAGGAGATGTCGAGAAACAGTAGCTTCACAGTTGGATATTTTTCATAGCGATTTCTATGATTTTGTAGCAATACTTCTTGATGGACTCTGATATAAAGGGCTTATCACCCAAGGGAACCCTCAGACCCACACACCCGAGATCCACTGTGGAGAAATGAGCTCATTGGCACCTGGGAGATCCAATCTCCTGGGACTGCTTTGTCTTTCAGGGTGTTGTCTTACCTGGTTCCTACTGCTCCTGAACCCTACCTCAGGAACATCACTTCTCTCACAGCGCCCCTCCTTACCCCAGGTTCCTGCTCTTGCCACAGTCCCAGTGTGGTGCTGTGGGTTAGTGTGGTGGATGGCAAACTCGGTTTGAACCACAGGTCTGCGGTTCAAGCTCACCAGCCGCTCCTTGGTCCCCGTTAGACCCACAGATTTCCCGTTCCTGTTCTTTATTTTAGAAGCCAGTTGGGGGAGGCCTTCTTGGGGAGCCATGTGTTCACATCTACCTTGACTGCCGCTCTCCATTGGAGATAGAGCGTCCTCAGGGTCTGCCAGTCCAGGGGAACCACGAGGTCAGCAGGCAACAAAGATCCTATGAACACAACAGGGAACAAGCGTCAGCTTTGATGCCAGACTGCTGGTTTTCACCCTAAACGTGAAGCTCTGTAAATATGGTATGTGGGCTGCTATAATGTTAACAGCCTCATTGCTTCAAAACAACCTTTATTATTATTGTTATTGTATGAAAACATACCCAACAGAACATACACCAATTCAAAAGTTTCTACAAGTGCAAGTTACTGACAATATAGTCCTCAAATTGTGCAACCCTCTTCGAGCTCCTATTCCAAACTGTTCCCCCCTGCCAGGAACTGGGCTCATCACTGCCCCTAGGTTCCCCCCCAGGAACATGAGCTCACCGCTGCCCCCAAGTTTGCTGCTGTACTTTTCTACTTGTTGTCAATGTGACCCCGTATATATAGCTCTTAAAAGAACAGAATGCTCAAGGCAGACATTCGTCACTAATTAAGCTAAACTATGAATAAGGAAGACCATAGAAGAATTGATGCATTTGAGTTATGGTGCTGGAGGAGAATATTGAAAGTGCCATGGACTGCCAAAAGAACCAATAGATCCTTGTTGGAAGAAGTGCAACCAGAGTGCTCCTTAGAGGCCAGAATGGCCAGACTTGGTCTCTCATACTTTGGACATATTGTCAGGAAGGACCAGTCGCTGGAGAAGGATATCATGTTTGGTAAGGTGGAGGGTCAGAGAAAAAGAGGAAGACTCCCAACGAGATGGATTGGCCAAGTGGCAGCATCAATGGGTTCAAGCGTGGCAACAATAGTGAGGTTGGCCCAGGACCGGGCAGTGTTTCATTCTGCTGTGCATAAGGTCGCTATGGGTCGGTACCGACTCGATGGCACCTAACAACAACGTTTGGTTTAAAGAGCTCTGCTAGCATAGTGGTTGGGCTGCTAACCTCAAGATCAGCAGTTTGAAACTACCAGCTGTTCCGCGGGAGAACTCTTTCTGTTTCTGTATAGATTTACAGCCTCGGAAACCCTATGCAGGGTCACTATAAGTCAGAACTGACTCCGTGGCACATAATCACCACCACCACCATGTTTGGTTTGGACTCCTGGTATAGTGCTGTAGGATCAGCACTGGACTACGAACCACAAGGTTGGCAATTCAAACCCACCAGCTGTTCCTCAGAAACTCTATGCCCAGTCGCTATGAGTCGGAACTGACTTGACAACACTTAACAACAAGCTTTGGTTTAATGTGAAGCTTTCTGCTCCCACAAAGATTTAAAAGCCTCGGAAACACTTTATTGGGTCACTGTGAGTCGTAACCAACTCGACAATACTTAACAACAAAAAACAACATGTTTGGTTTAAAGAAGACTTGAGGGGATATCTTTGGTTTAAGGATTAAGTTTAAAGATAATCTCAGGGCACTATTTTGGGGAGTTCATTCAGTTTCAGTGGTACCAGAAACTCCCGATTTCGTAAAAACTTTAATTCTGTTTCACAGTGCCTTCCCCCTTTGACTAGGATTCTCCTACAGAATCTGTGAGGGAAACGTTCAGTCATGGTGGTGAGCCATACTCTGGATTTAAAGACATTTCAGGGATTGTCCTTGTCATTTCTATTTCCTATGTACCAGTGTTTTGTTTCATGTTGGTTTGTTTTTTCCATTTAGAAGGTCAGCTACTGGGTGAATGCAGTACATTTCCTTTCAAAGTATTTCCAGAGCATCGCCAGTGGGCACTTGGTCACTCTGGTTGGTTGTGAGACTTTGTGCGCTTGTTTGAAGGAGGAAGAGGTTCAGCATCTTTCTGCACGACTGTCTCCATGCTTGTTGGTATAAATCTATAGTAGTGATTGTTCATCTTTTTGGACCATGGAACCTTCTGAGAAGCTGATAAAATCTATAGAAAGACTTTTCTCTCTGAATACAGAAATGACACAAAAACATATGCATATAGTATGGACCTCAAATAATTCCGGACTGAAAACATTTTTAATTAGCTTTTTAAATTTCCCACCTCAAATGCATTTTAATTTTAATAAATTGGTATGTGGGTATTTTGTGTGTTGTTATAATCCACTTTTAATTTTTTTAACTTTTAATTTTAATTTTTTAAATTTTGATCGATTTTTTTGTTTTGTTTTGTTTTTGTAAATCTGGTTGCAAAACCTGAGCTTCAGACCCTTTCTTTTGAACAAATCTCCCTTGGCACACACCTCTCTATGGGAGATGTGAAGACACTTTGGCACACTGAGGCATTCCAGAAGATACCTGAGAGGGATGTGAGGGTGGGCATGTCCTTCCTCCTACCCACCCACCCACCCACTCACCCCCACTTGTTTTTGTGTTTTGGGGTTTTTTTAGTTTGAGGTTGTTGTTGTTGTTGTTAAGTGCCGTTGAGTCGGGTCCGACCCATAGCGACCCTGTACAGGGTTTCCGAGGGTGTAAATCTTTACGGGAGTAGAAAGCCTCATCTTTCTCCCGCGGAGCAGCTGGTAGTTTCGAACCGCTGACCTTAAGGTTCGCAGCCCGATGGTCTGAAAATACTCCATTTATAAAATAAGGCAGATTTATGATGTAAAAACATTAGTTCTCTGTCAAAAGTTCTATCTATTCCTCCAATTCTCTTCCATCCATGCTGTTGCCAGCTGTCAGCATCTTTAAAGAGGGAATTTTTTCTGCACAGCGACATCAACACGTGGCGGCTCTTTGGCTTTGCAGGTATGGTTTGCAGCCCTGAACATGCTGAACTAGTCCGAGTGCTTTCTGCACATGTCGGCAGATCTTGGAGAGGCAATACTGAAATTCCTCATCACAGTCGTTCCTGCCTTTGCCACAGGTCTCACAGCACCTGTTGTGTTGATTGCAGCACTTCGTCAGGGAAGGAATGCCGATGTTAAGATGAACACCCAACAATGGGGAGCCACACACATCCATTCAGTGGGGAGGGTTTATATCCATAACGTGGGTGAGGCTTAGATCATCACTGCACTTACAATGGCAGAGCCCGCCTTCACCTCCCAAGGCGTCCAAGGTGGCATTCAGGTACGTGTCTGTCTTATGCATGCCATTCCAGTCGGTGGTCTGGGCCTCTTCTTGACACTTGAGTGCAGCAGCCAGGAGGATCAGGAAGGCAAGCACATACTGTGGCCGAGGGAGCCGGGCCATCACTCTGCGCTGGGTCCCACGGAGACTTCAGAGCACCCTAGGAGGTGGTGAGAGCCGGGGGCTAGGCAGCCATCGCTGGCTCCATGCCTACACCTCCTTCCCGGCTGGCCGCCCCTCCAGTTGGTATGTAGCTCTGATGCATTAACCCCCCTGCCACTGAGTCGATTCTGAATCACAGTGACCCTAGGTAGGGTTCCCAAGGCTGTACATATTTATGGGCACAGCCAGCCTCATCTTCTCCTAAGGAGAAGCTGGTGTAATGTGATCGACTGAGTCCCAATGGAGTACTGTATGATAAGCACTGGACTTCAAGGTCATTTTAAACCACAAGGTCAGCAGTTCAAGCTCACCAGCTGCCCCTTGGGAACCCTACACAGGGTCACTTTGAGTCGGAACTGACACAACAGCACTTCACAACAACAATCTTGTTGGTTGGCATAGGTGTCCAATCACCTCCATGAGTAACTTTTGCCCCCTCTGCCACGAGACCAGAATTGGATGGTGCCCACCAATACCATCACTGAACTTTTAAATCAAGGAATTTCTAGAAGAATCCTGATTAAATGTGGGCAAAGGAAGAAGAAAATTTCAAGTTATCATGAAATCCAGACTTTCTGGAGACACTGAGGTCAGATGATCCCCTGAAACTATTATCTTGAGGAAATATTTAATCCTTGAACCAAAACTATCCTCTGAAGTCATCTTTGAACTAAATAATGTTGTTTGTTGCCATCAATCTGTTCCAATTCATAGCAACCCTGTATACAGTTTCCGAGGAGTGGTTGGTGGGTTTGAACCACAGACCTTGCAGCTAACAGTCCACTGCTTATCCTATAGTCTAGCCTAATTATAAACAAAAGGCTGTGTTAAGCCAAGAATTCTTTGAAAGAATTCCCTACATGGTACCAGTGAAAATAGCAACTTGAAAGCACAGATGAGAAGCTTAAAGGGAGCAGTGAGTTTGTGTTCATAGATGGAAAAGGTTGTCAAGGAAGGTGACACGTTTCCAGGACGTAACCAAGGACACTGACTTGCGCACATGGAAATTGTTGTTGTGGTGCCTGTTCTGTTGTGAAGGGAGGGAGGGACGGGGAATTGAGGAAGGAGGAAGAGGGAAGATTAGCAGTGATTGTGCTAGTTCAGGGTTTGGGTCAACTTGACTGGGCCAGGATTCTCAGAGGTTTGCCTGTTAAGATGTTACCCTCAATGATCAGACCTGCTGCAAGCAGCGCCAATCAACTGAAGGGAAGCTTCCTCGGGGGTGTGGTCTCCTTCCAATATGTTAGACACTCAGTCAAAGCTTGCTTGCTTCTTGCTGGGTCGGGATCTTGCATTTGGCTCATCCTCGGTCCTACAGCTCTTTGGACCTGCTCTATTAGCTGCCAAACCCGCAGTTGTCAGCAGCCTGCCTTCTTACCTGCCACACCTACCTGACATCATCTGACCTGCTGATCTTGCTTGCTTCATCAGCTTTGCAGCTGTGTGAGTCAGAAGCTGCCAGCATGACATCTGACCAACAGAGTCGGGACTGCCTACCTTTACAACTGTGTGAGCTATTTCTTTCATCTAGACCTCTCTGTATATGTACATATGTAGGTGTCATGGGGTCTTGATTCTCTAGAGAACCCAGTGTACAACAGTGATAACAGGAGGAGCAGAGGGGAGCACCAAAGACAACGTTGGCTATGGTCTTCCATCTCACAGCTGAAAAGCACCTCAACATCCATGGACCTCTTGAATCACTAACAGTAGACATAAACACATCACAACAGACCCCAGGCAGCCTAAACTGGATCCTTTTGTTTTTAGCAAGTGAAAACCAATTACCCATTAGGACTCCCGGAGATTCCAAAAGCTCTACTAGCAGGCAGGCAAACTCCTGTGATTGCAGTAGCCCCAGGGGATTCACAGGAGTCTTTTGTAAATCTTGGTTGTCTTCAGTTTGTAGGCACTGAAAGGGTTCTTCCCCACTCTTCAGCTTCTCACCAAGCCTTTCCCTTACAAAGAGACGCTCAGAAACGACTTTAAAAGCGTATAATGTATCAAGTTGGTGACTTGAGACTTCTGAAGAAATCAACCCTACGCCATCTTGTTTACTGTCTACTCTTGTGTGAGATCTGAAAGTCAAGAGGGGCTTCTTGCTTGAAAAAGACACCTTCCAAAAGCTAGACCTACACTGGAGCCCAAGAGAAGGAATAGGATTGTGGGAGAAATACACAGAGTACTTTAGTCTGTTAAACGACAGGCAATGAGAAGAGAGTTGCCTACCAGTTCCTAGAGGGGAGTCCTTGATAATATCAAGGTAAACGCAGAACGGATGATGACTGAAGGTCCTAAGGTGTTCCATCTTCTCTTTATCATTATTGATTTTTGATAGCCTATCTTTTTCAGCTCCCCAAATAATTTTTAGCCCATGGCTTTCTGTTAACGGGACACCTACTCCCGTTACCTTTACAGTGTTAGCCTGTCCCCATAAGTCAAAGTTTGATGTCAGATTGGAAATCCTTATCTGTCTCCTTTTCTTATTATTGGTTGACACTAAGGCACCCTGTGGGCTCCCCAGTGCAGGTAGGTTGTTTCTGAAGATACTTGTTTCTGTACATGAACTGATAGTCTCAACTGAAGAAGGCAAGTTTTCGTCTTCTATCATGAGCTTCTCCTCTAATGATGGTTCTGGACTGTTTCCTGGACCCAACGTTCCTTTGGATGTAGATATCAACGTAACCAGGTCCCCACTGCCACGGGCACAGGTCTGTCTCCGCCATCTGTCTTTCTTCAGTCTCTGTTCACATATAAGTGTACAAGGCCCCTCAGGCCAGCTCCCTGAGTATGGTTGTCCAACAGAACCCAAGTGCAGTTCCTCATCAGATAAAGGGATTGAGAAAAAGGCCCAGTCATTGGTTTGAGTTTTACGTCCTCCGAGTTCCTCTGTTAGAACTTGATGTGAGGTTTTGTGTTCCAGCTGATGGTACAGGAGACTTTTACCTCCCGTCTCTTTCTTCCGCATAAATGAACTCGGGCCTCCAACAACCCCGCCCTGGACATCTAACGCCACAGCACGCATGTGTTCACCATGTTTGCTTTCCTTCAGACCCGAGCGATCATCGCAGGTTACACATGGAAGGTTGTGAGCTTGAAGATTAACTGGACTTCCGTTTGGAATTGATGACAAACTTAGAAGCAAGTTACCACCTTCTCTAGGAGGGCAGTTCTTTGGTGTATTGTACAACTCAGCGACAGATGTAACCTTCGGAAAATTTTCTTCTGGATATAGGTTTTTACATCTTTTATCTTTAGAGCTCTCCACATGTTCAGTGAAGGTGGGTGTTGGCTCTCTTCGGGTCTCGTCTAAGTCGCCCCCCTCTCTCAGAGTTGGCTCAGGAGCTCCTGAGCTAAGACAGCTGAAAGACTCATACATGTTCCTTTCTAGGATTTCACTACAGCGAGTCTGTGTTTTGTTTCTTTTTCTGTTTCTCTTCTGCTTGGGTTTTCTCAGCCCAGGCTGAATTTCCTTCAAGTCTCTTTCCCTAGAACATACAAGAAAGAAGGACTTTTACAACATGTTTGGTACACAAGCATACATAACAGCATATTCAGTGTAACATTTTAAGAATCATTAGCACAAGGCAGTCTAACATGCACATGTACAAGGGGGCTTTACAAAGTTCCTGGAATAAGGAATGAAAAGAGAATGTAATTATTCCATGAAATATTTGAAGGCCTCTCGTACTTTTACAGTATATTTTAAAGTTACTTTTTTAAAAAGAGGTATTTTAATGTCGCGAATTTAAAAGGAGTATACTTCGAGAGAAGTCCTGGGGTGGCGCTGTGGGTTAATGCGCCAGACTGCAAAGCTGTTTGAATTGCAAGGTCGGTGGTTCAAGCTCACCAGCCACTCCTCGGAAACCCTATACAGGGTCGCCATAGGTCAGAACTGACTCGACAGCACTTCACAACAACAACATACTTTGAGAAGCACAGTGGCTCCAGGATATCCACTGGACTGTGAACCACAAGGTTAGCAGTTCAAGCCTACCAGTTGCTCTGCAGGATAAGGATGAGGTTTTCTGCACCCACAAAGATTTATAGCCTCAAAAACCCTATACAGAGTCGTTATGAGTTGGAACCAACTCGATAGCACTGAACAATGAACACTTTCAGGAAATTAAAACCATTTCATAAACTCATTTCATAAACCAGTAATTTGATTAAATGAGTTTGCTTAAAGACACAATAATTTTGTTTACCAAAAAACCCCCAACAACAGTGGTTTAAAAAAAACAAATAATTTCTTGAAAGAAATGAGTCCCATATTCTATTTTATTATGCAGCTGTTAGCCTCCCAGTAAACATCTGTAGCATCTTGTACCCCGAAAGATGACTACTACAGCCTCAGAGCGTGTACCGGACTGCCGAGGGTGGTGAGATTTCCTCTCAATGTAAAGACATTTAATACTGAGTGATGCATTAAATTACAAACAGAGGCTGAAGAGTAATAGAGCCCAGTGTCTGTGAGCTGTGTTTCCGCAGGACCAGTGAGGACCTTCATCACTCACTGAAGGACAAGGCGTCGCCTCCCACGTCTCCATTTCATGTCACCAGCCATTTCTGTGGTACCTCCTCTCTGACCTGAGCAACCCAGAGGCAGGTCAGACTTCTTCCCTGGTCACCTGGGGCCATTGGGAAGCAGTCATAGGCATAGGGGATCTGTACAATTCCCTAAACTTCTCTGTCTGTACTCCCCTGGGACTAGGTCACAAAATACAAGGACTCCACCCTTGTTTACAGACCACCAGCCAGAGGTAGGTCTTCATAGCCCTCTTCCGTCCACTAGTCAGACAAAGCATTCACCTCTCCAGTTAGGAATCTGTCCTTAGGCGTGAGCAGCCTTCTCCTGGATTAGCCACCCCGATCCAAGTCAGTGTCATTGCCCTTGTGGGTCTGCTAACTCTGTACAATGACTCACAAAACTCACGGAGACGATTACAACCAGTCACGTGTCAGTTTGTCGTACTGTGGGGGCGTGTGTGTTGCTGGGAGGCTGGAAGCTAGGCCACTGGTGTTTCAAATACCAGCAGGGTCACCCATGAACAGGTTCCAGCTGCGCTTCCAGACTAGGGCAGACTAGGGAGAAAGAGAGGCGGACCGCTTCGGAACGGTTAGTCACCAAAGCTTTATGAACGGCAGTCAGACATTGTCAGTACGGCGCCGGAAGATGAGCCCCAACCTGCTACGGGGGAAGAAGAGCTTCCTCCTCAATGTGGAGTTGACTCTGGTGATGTGGATGGAGCCAAGCTTTTGGAACCATTTGCTGCCGTGGCACAACGCAAAATGAGAAGAAACACTTGGAAATATCCGTTAATAATCAGAACATGGAATGTGAGAAGCATGAATCTAGGAAAATTGGAAAACGAACTACAGATTGCTGTCCTAGACACCGAGGTGCTTGGTTTTGTGCCATGGAGTCGGTTCTGATTCATAGCAACCCTGTACGGGGTTTCCAAGGCTGTGTATCTTTTCAGGAGCAGAAAGCCTCATCTTTCTCCCGTGGAGCAGCTGGTAGATTTGAACTGCTGACCTTGCAGTTAGCAGCTCAGCTCATAATCCACGACACTACCCGAGTTCCTATCCTAGCCATTAGTGAGCTGAAATGGACTGTCAATGGCCATTTCAAATGACACAAGTATATGGTCTACTATGTCGGGAAAGAAAAATTAAAGGCTAGAATTCATTCATCATTAAACAGAACATTTCAAAATCCATCCTGAAGAACAATGCTGTCTGTAAGAGGATAATATTAATACAGCTGCCTCAATAAGAAGACAAAGAATCCAATTAAAAATGGCCAGAGGATAGGCACAGGCAACAAACATGGAGAAACGCTCACAACCACTAACTATTGTTGTTAGGTGCCATCAAGTCGCTTCTGACAATAGTGATCTGATGCACAACATTAAGATCCTGCGTCATTCTCACGGTCACGGTCACTGCTACGCCCGAGCCCACTGCTACTGCCACTGCGCCAATCCATCTTGTTGGGGGTCTTCCTCTTTTTTGCTGACCCTCTACTTTACCAAGCATGATAATAATATGTCTCAAATATGAGAGACGAAGCCTGGCCATCCTGGCTTCTAAAGAGCACTCTGGCTGTACATCTTCCAACACAGATGTGTTTGTTCTTCTGACAGTTCATGATACTTTTAATATTCTCCTCCCAAACCATAACTCAAATGCACAAATTCTTCTACGGTCTTTCTTATTCATTGTCTAACTTTTACATACCAATGAGGTTATAGGAAATACCATGGCTTGGGTCAGGCACACCTTACTCCTCAAACTGACATCTTTGCTCTTGAATCCTTTAAAGAGGTCTGTGCAACAGATCTGCCTACTGCAATATCTCATTTGATTTCTTGACTCCTGCTTCTATGAGTGTTGATTGTGGATCCAAGCAAAATGAAGCCTTTGACAACTTCAATCTTTTCTCCATTTACATGGATGTTGTTTATTGGTCCAGTGGTGAGGACTTTTGTTTTCTTTACATTGAGGTGCAGCCCATACTGAAGGCTGCAGTCTTTGATCTTCATCAGTATTTTAAGTCCTCTTGGTTTTCAGCAAGCAAGGTTGTATCATCTGCATATCTCAGGTTGTTAATGAGTCTTCCTCCAATCCTGATGCCACATTTATAATCCAGCTTCTCGGATTATTTGCTCAATGTACAGATTGAATGTTAAGTGCCGTTGAGTCAGTTCCGACCCATAGCGATCCTGTATAGGGTTTCCAAGGAGTGGTTGGTGAGCTTGAACCACTAACCTTGAGGTTCAAACTGGCTTTATTAACTCACAGCGCCACACCAGGACTCCAACAGATTAAGTAAGTATGGTGAAAGAATACAATCCTGGAACACACCTTTCCTAATTTTATACCATTCAGTGTCCCCTTGTTCTGTTTGAACGACTTGAATGACTTGGTCTATGTACAGATTCCTCATGAGCACATGTGTTCAGGAATGCCCTTTCTCTGTCATGTTGTCCACAGCTTGTCATGATCCACACAGCAGAAAGTGTCTTTGCATAGTCGATAAAGCACAGGTAAGCATCTTTCTGGTATTCTCTGCTTTCAGTCAAGATCCATCTGATGTCAGCAATGAATCCAACTTGAACCTCTGGCAGCTCCCTGTCAATATACTGTTGCAGCTGTTTTTGACTTATCTTTAGCAAACTTTTACTTGCATGTGATAATAATGATATTGTCCAATATTTTCTGAATTCCGTTGGATCATATCTCTCTGGGATGGATACAAATATAGATATCTTCCAATCAGCTGGCCAGGTAGCTGTCTGCCAAATTTCTCAGCATTGATGAACGAGTACCTCCCATGCTGCATCATTGTTGAAAGATTTCAATTTTTATCCCATCAATTCTCAGAGCCTTGTTCTTTGCCAGTGCCTTGGACTTCTTCCTTCAGTACCATTCATTGGCTCTTGGATATATGCTACCTCTTGCAATGGTTGAACATCGTCCATTTATTTTTGGTACAGTGACTCTGTATTCCTTCCATCTTCTTTTGATGATTTCTGTATCATTCAGTATTTTGCTCATGTTGTTGTTAAGTGCCATCGAGTTGCTTATGATCCCATAGCGACCCTGCATAGGATTTCCAAGGAGCCACTGATGAACTACTGACCTTGTGGTTCAAACCAACATTGCAGTTCAGTGCATTAACCCACAGCGCCACACCAGGACTCCATTTAGAATCCTTGAATATTGTAAGCTGAGGCTTGCATTTGTCATTCAGTTGCCTCATTTTGAGAAATGCTGAGCGTGTTCTTCCCTTTTGGTTTTCTAGCTCCAAAATGAAATGTCTTTGCACATTTCATATATAATGTTTGACTTTGTCTTCTCAAGCTGACATTTGAAATTTTCTGTTCAGCTCTTTTACCTCCTCATTTCCTCTATTTGCTTTAGCATCTCTATGCTGGAGAGCAAGTGTCAGAATTTTTTCTGACATCCATTTTGGCCTTTTCCTTCTTAATAATCTTTTGCTTTCTTCTTGTATGATGTTCTTGATGTCACTCCACAATTCCTCCAGTCATTGGATCAAATTTTTTCTTGAGATGATCTCTAAATTCAAGTGGGATATGTTCAAGGCCCTATTTTGGCTCTTGTGTGGGCTCTTAGTGGTATGCAGCTGACCATGTGTCCCTGGAAAACAATTCAACTTCTCTAGGTGTCAGTTGTCTTTGTGAGGTGTGCTTGCTGTGAATATTAATGGTATTGTTTGATAGTTTACACATTCTGTTGGATCACCTTTCTTTGTAATGAACACAAATATGGACCTTGTCCAGTTGGTTGGCCAGATAACTGTCTTCCAAATTCTTGGTATAGACAGATGAGCATTTAGAGTGCTGCTTCCATTTGTTGAAACATCTCAGTTGGTTTTCCAGCAACTCCTAGAGCCTTGTTTTCCACGAAAGTCTCAGTGAAACTAGGACTTCTTACTTTAATATCATCAGTTCTTGACTGTATGCCTCCTCCTGAAATGGCTGAAATTGACCAGTTCTTTTTGGTACAGTGGCTCTTGTGTATTCCTTCCATCTTCTTTTTTTTTGTATTGGAATTGCATTGTATTTGTAGATTGCTTTAGATAGAATTGACATTTTCACTATATTAAATCTTTCAATCCACCCGCACTGGGTGTCTTTGCATTTTTGTAGGTAGGTCTCTTTTTGTCTTTTTCGGTAGTGTTTTACAAATTTCACTGTAAGTCTTTTGTGTCCCCAGTAAGGTTAATTCTGGTCTTTTCTTGATTTGGGGACTATTGTAAATGGTAGGTGTTCTTGATTTCTTTTTTGGAGTAGTCTTTGTTAGTGTATTCCTTCCATCTTTGATGCTTCCTGTGCCATTTAAGATTTTGCCTGCGATATTTTGTCCTCCAGCGTCTCAGAATTGCTCATCACACAGATTGAATACCTATGGTGAAAGGCTACAACCCTGACACTCACCATTCCTGATTTTAAACCATTCAGCGTGCCCTTGTTCTGTTCGAAAGGCTGTCTCTTGGTCCCTGTACAGGTTCTGTATGAGCACAGTTAGGTGTCCTGGAATATCCCTTCTTTGCAATGTTATCCACAGCTTGTCATGATTGACACAGTCAAAAGCATTTACTTAGTCAATAAGCACAAACAAACATCTTTCTGGTTTAAAAAATAACAAGCAAACATGTGGCAGATTATAAAAGAGAGGTCTCACAGCTTTGTGAAACTACTGTGGCTAAGAATCATCCAAGTGCAAACTCTGGCTCTGACTCAGGAATAGACTAGCAGTGGGACCTTAGGCAAGTCAAGTCGCCTTATAAAACAGAAGCTGATGTTGTTGGTATTAAGAGCTACCAAGTCAGTTTCAACTCATACATAGCAACTCTACACAGGGTTTTTGAGCAGCAGCTGGTGGGTTTGACCCACTGACCTTGAGGTTCAAACCACTTTGTGACCCATCGCTTATCCTACAGCGCCACACCAGGGGTAATATTAACTAATACAACCTTCTTGCAGGTTGGTTGCAATGATTTTTAATGTGAAAAGAGTCCAACAGAATACTGAAATGGCGAATGTCAGCTACATATATATTTACCATAATTTAAAAATAAAACTACTACTAATTAAATCCTCTTCAATTGCCTCCACTTATCTGACATAGCAGGTTGCTTCTCTCCACTGCCTCTCGACAAAACCCCCATTCCTCACTTAGTGACCTGGTTAGGTTCCAAACACCAGGTTGTTAAATGAGAATCAGCATTCTTCGAAAATGGAGGAGGCCAAGTCAGATCACGAAATGGAAATGACTACATCATTACGGAATGCCAAATTACTTCATTATATAACTGCCAAATTACATGGCTACATAACCGTCATACCATGAACATCATGGCGCAGACAAGTGGACACATGACCATAACCATCACAGCCAGCGCCACTCTCACCTGACACGTTCATTACTGACAGACGCATGCTGTGATGTGTGTGGGTTTCCTAGGTTACCATCTTTATGGAAGCACATTACCAGGGTTTTCTTCTGTGGTTCCTTTACGTGGACCTGAACTACCTACCTACCTTTAAGGTTGTGGTGTGGAAACCATTTGTGCCACCACCCAGGGACCTCAGCATGAAGTCAATAACTCAATAAAGATGAGGGATAAACATGTGCTGTCGAATTAGGTGTGTACAGAATGACTATCAATGTGTGGCTGAAAAAAATCATAAAAATCTATGATTTCTGAGTTCTCTGTCCATTTTACATCAGCAGAAATGAGAAATTCTTGATGGTGCATTATAGATGTAATCTATGCAAGGAAAATGGTAAACTCCAGTAACAGAATTATATAGAAAGGTTAGTGGGTAAATGTGCAGGTAGACATGTATTTTAAGTTCAAACCCACCAGCTGCTCCTCAGGAGAAAGGTGAGAATTTCTCCTCCTGTTGAGGCTTATAGCCTCGGAAACCCTATACAGAGTCTCTATGACTTGAGATTATTACGTGGCACTGTGGGTTAATGCGCTGGACTGCAAAATCAGTTTGAACTGCAAGGTCGGTAGTTCCTCGGAAACCATATACAGGGTCACTGTGGGTTGGAACCAAATGGACGGCACTTAACAACAACAACAACAATTAACAGCCACATTAGTTTCACAGAGAGTCCCAGGATGCAAATCCGGATCAGTCTGTGGCAATGGTTCATCACGTTTGTTCAGAAGAAAGAGCTGAATACAAAGAGCTGGAAAATTCGCTGAAATGTGACTGATTTAATACAATTGCAAATGATAGTGGTGAATATACAAAGCTGAACTGACAAAGCCACCCTCCTCACTGGAGAAGAACAGTCCTCGCTCAGTAACTGACAGAGAAAGCAGACACACACACAAAATAAGGATATCAAAGTCGTAAACAGCACAATTAATGCTACTTTAGGGGCCCTGGTATGGCACTGTGGGATAAAGCCCTGGACCACAAAGTCGGCAGTTCAAACTCACCAGTCACTCCTTGGAAATCCTATACAGGGTCGCGGTGAGTCGTAACTGACTTGATGGTACTTAAAAACAACTACGATATAACAGATGGGCTCCTTGTGTAGCGCTGTAGGATCTGCACTGGACAGCAAACCACAAGGTCAGCAGTTGAAACCCACCAGCTGCTCCTTGGAAACCCACACAGGATAGCTCTGAGTCGGGACGGATTTGACGGCACTTCACAACAACAATATAAAAGACAAATATGGAATGTTGCATGCAACAAATGGAAAACACATGCTTTCAAACCTACATGGAATATTTTCAGAAACTAACCAGATCATCAGGTTAGAGTCAACAGATATCAAAGAATTGCCAGTATGCAAGCCACATTCTCTAACAACGCAATTCACTTTGAGATGAAAAATCAAAAAGAAACTAGAAAAAACTCATATCTTGGGAGGGGCTGTGTGCTGACGACAGGGGGGCAGGCTTGCAGGGTATACCCTTTGGTTGGTTGATGATGCATGGAGGGGATTGTAACCATGGCAAGGAAACAATAAACGATAGGATGAATGTGAAGCTAATGTCCTCCCATGTAAACTATCATCTAATTCACAATAAAGCATTAAATAAAAAAAGAGGTACAGAAAAGAACATGTGTTCCTCCAAACTGAATCCTTTATTAAAGTTTTGTCTCTTAATTCTTTCAGAAGTTAGTTAGCCAGCTTTTTAAAGAAGTGTGTGTTGAGTAAGTGAGGAACTGAAAGAAGGATGTTGTGAATAAAATGATTAAAACCCTAAAACAACAACAACAACAAAAAACTAATATCTTGGAAAAGTTTGTCGGTGTTTTGAAGTGCCATCCTGTATAGGGTTTCTGAGGAGCAGCTGGTGGGTTTGAATCACTGACCTTGTGATTCAAGCCAACCTTTCAGTTGACTTTTATCCTACAGTGTCATAGGTAGAAGAAATTATAATGAAAATATTCACAACCAAGACTGTAAAAATGAAACATATAAAAGTATTACTTAACATGGGAGTGTGCTCGGTGTGACTGACTTGTACTTGTAAAAATGGTTGAAATGGTAAATGAAAAAACTTGCTTTAAATGTTATTTAAAGGGATACTTATAAATGCCATAACATTTAAAAAATCATCATCAATTTTGAAAGGCACAAAATTATAACCACCTAATTAGAATAATCCCCCAAAAAAGGTAGAAGGAAGGGAATAATGAAGACTGGAGAAGAAACTAAAGAAACAAAACTCTGGTGAGATTAATCAAGATTGTTGTTGTTACTGTTAACTACCGTTGAGTCGGTTCCAACCTATAGTGACCTTGTATAGGTTTTCCAAGGAGCGGCTGGTGAGCTTGAACCGCCAACCTTGCGATTTAAACCGACTTTGCAATCCAGCACATTAACCCATAGCACCAAACCAGGGCTCTACTCAAAATTAAAAGCAACAGATTTGTAGTAGGAAGGAAAAGGAGACGCCATTGCTTACCAACTCAATGGCACTAAACAATAACAACCATGAATAACTTAAAAACAATAAATTTGTACGTTAAATGCATCAACAGACTGAAAATACACACTCACCCACTGTCGCAGAGTTGACTCCAACTCACTGTGACCATACAGGACAGAGTAAATCGACTCCTTACGGCTTCTGAGACTGTAAATCTTTATGGCAGTACACTCTCCTAGGGAGCAACTGGTAGGTTTGAACCACCAATCTTTAAACTAGAAGCCCACCATCTAACTCACAGTGCCACCAGTCTTCTTAGCCCAAAAACACAGTTGTCAAAACTGATTGGAAAAGAAACCGTAAACTTGAATATTGTTGTTATTGTTAAATGCCCTCAAGCTGGTTCCGCCTCATAGCAACCCGGTACAGAGTTTCCAAGGAGCATCTGGGGAGTTTGAACTGTCAACTTTTCAGTTGATAACAACCTCATGGTCCAGTGCTTACCCTACAGTGCCACAGCAACTCCACAAACTTGAGTAGTCTTATTGTTGTTGTTGTTAAGCGCCCTCGACCTTGTGGTTCACACTGACCTTGAGGTCCAGTGCTTATCCTGGATGGACTCCTGCAGAGTCCTATTGTAAACAGTAAAAGTTAAAGTCACTCACTCAAATTCATGGACTTCATTTTTCAGAATACTTTTAGGAATCTCAGTTCCTAAGAAGAACTACACGTGGGTGTGGGTGTACTTAAGAATAAAGGTAGAGGACATTAGATTAAAAGCGATGCAAGAGCCCGAGGGAGAGGGGTCTTCTGTAATATCTACTATGTTTTCCTCTAACCCTAAAACTATTCTTAAAAATAAAGTCCACTAATCTAAACCAGCGACAGAGCCATGCTGAGCCAGCCATTCAGAGAGTGAAGGGCTAATGCTAAGAAGATCTGCTTTTCAGACCTCCCTCACTGCAAGGCTGACAGTAAAGAGAAGACCACCACCAACTTCCATTCTGCTGAGCACGCTGTTCCCTAACACGTAAAGCCACTGGCAAACAAAAGAACAGTTCCGGTTGTTTTTTATCTCCTCACACTCAAGGGATGTCTAAGCAGCTGAACCTCCCACATTCCCAGCTGCCCAGAGCAAAGTGACCCCAACCACATGAAGGGACTTCTCAGGACCCGTGCCCACAGCTGCCACCATACGGTACCTTGGTGGTCGACACCAAGTCTTCATTCCATGGTGGAAGAAACCAAGGCCTAGAAAGGCGAAGCTTGGTAGCCCGCGTGAGGGGCCCATCTCCTGACTCTCCCCATCTCAGGAGTTCACGGAGAGCCGTCAGCCTGCAGTTGTCTGCCACACTGTCACCGTCTTTCAGACACTGAGATGGTTCCTGAATTTCTCAGAGTCCTGCCACCTGATACGGGAGCTGTGGGTATGTGGTGATTAAGCACTTGAAGTGGCCAATCTTAACTAAGATGTGTCCAATACACACACAAAACCCACCGCCATTGTCAAGTCCATTCTGACTCATAGTGGTCCTGAGTCCCCAGGATTTCCAAAACTAAACTTTACAGAAACAGACTGCCACATACTTCCCCTGCAGTGTGGCTGGTGGGTTTGAACTGCCGACTATTTGGTTGACAGTCAAGCTCTTTAATTTGGTTAACTGTGGCTCTGGGATATGGTATGTGTATAAGGTCCCCACCAGATTTCAAAGACTCAGTGTGAACACAATAATGTGAAATACCTTATGAAGTTCTTAAAACAACAGTGAGTACATGTTGTGATGACTGTGTTCTGATACATTGTTGTCATTAGGTGCTGGAGAGTGGATTCTAGTGTACAGCAACCCCGGGGACAGAGGTGAACTGCACCACAGGGTTCCCTAAACTAGAATATTTACGGGAGCAGATCGCCAGGTCTTTCTCATGTGGAGTTGCTAGCTGGGTTCGAACCACTAACCAACCTTTCAGTGAGCAGCATTACTGACGCTTTTGTTAGGTGCCATTGAGTTCACTGTGGTTCATAGTGATGCCTGTGTCCAACAGAATAAATACTGCTCCATCCTGCCCCATCCTCACAACTGTTGTTGGGTTTGAGCCCACTGTACGAGCCATGGCATCAGTCCATCTTGTTTAGAGTCTTCCTCTTTTCTGCTGACCCTCTACTTTGCAAAGTATTATGTCCTTTTCCAAGGACTGGTCCCTCTTGATAATGTGTCCAAAGATGCTTGACAAAGTCCTGCCAGCCTCACTTTTAAGGAGCATTCCAGCCACACTCTTTTGGGGGAGTTGTGGTTGCTAGGCGCCATCAAGTTGGCACCAACTCATAGCAACCCCAAGCAGAACAGAATGGAACGTTGCCCGGTCCAGCACCTTCCTCACAATCGCAGAGATGGTCAAGCCCGATGTTGCAGCCACTGTGTCAATTCATCTTGTTGAGGATCTTAAATGTTCTTGAGCGACCATCTAAGGTGTGATCTCTCCCTGTCCAAAGTAAAGAAGAATGAGAGCAATAAAAGATGCCTGAGAACAATGAGTCCACTGGACCGATGGACCATGTGAATATCAGTGTCCGCAAGCCTGAGACACAAAGAACTAGATGGTGTCCAGCTACCACTAAGGACTGTTCTGAGAGGAATCACATTACAAGGTCCGTGGAACAAAACTCAAAATCATACAAGAGACCTGGCTGAATAGATGGACAGAACAGATGGACAAATGACCACCTGTGAAACTCTGTGGGGCAGTTCTACTGTCCCAAAGGGTCACTCTGAGTGGGACTGGACTGGACAACAGTGGGTCTGCTTTAGGCAATTTGCATGCTGTAGTGTTTGCAGGCTGTCAGCGCTAACTTCTGTTCAACTCTGGGTAACTCTCTTGTCCATTATTACTACAATAGCTGGGGCAGGGAAAGCATTAAACCAACCTTACTGGAATTTAGTAGAAATACATATGTTTTTCCTCACAGACACAAAAGAAACCTGCCCAGAAAGTAGGGTGTAAAGATGAGATGAACAGATGAATGGATGGATGGACAGATGAATGGACCAAGGGATAGATAGAGTTGAAAGCTATGTGTTTTCTCACATGACTTCATGGCAGTGACAGCACACATGTTGCGGAGCCCTCGGTGCACAATGATTAAGCCCTCAGCTGCTATCCGAAAGGATGGCTCAAACCCACCCAGAAATTCTACAGGAGAAAGACCTGGCAATCTGCATCCATAAAGATGGCGCCTATAGGACAGTTTTACTGTTACATGAAGTTGCTCTAAATCATAATTGACTTGACCCTAGAACCATCAAGAGAGAAGAACATGGGACCCTAACCAGAGAAGCAGTGACACCAGAGATGAGGACATGGAGAGATAGAGCGGCTGGGGACTCTAGACTCATGGAAAGAGAAAGGCTGTGTGCTGCCAGGAGGCAGGCTTGCAGAATGTGCCCTTTGGTTGTTTAAATAATTATATATTCTTGAGTGATTTTGTGTACATCAAAAAAATCCACAAAAACAGAAAACAGGGAATAGAAGCAAATACTGTTTAATTATGATACATGGAGGAGATTGTAACCATTACAATGAAACAAAATATGATAAAATAAGTGCAAAACCGATGTTCTCCCATGTAAACTATCACTCAATTCACAATAAAAAAAATTTTAAATCATAATTCACTTGATGGCACTCAAGAGCAGCACATATATTGATTGCAAAGTTGGGGTCCATCCAGGAAAGAACCCCTTTGTGACGGTGGACACAGGTCCACCACACTTCCCGTCTTCCTGGGACATGGGTCCACCACATTCCTTGTCTTCTCATTGGGACACGGGTCCATGCCTCCCATCTGTTCCTCAGCACACAGATCCACAATGTCTCCCATCTACTCCTAGGGACACGGGTCCACCATACCTCCAGTCTTCTCTTGGCGACACAGGTCCACTGCATTTCCTGTCTTCTCCTGGGACACTGATTCACCACGCCTCCCATCTTGTTGAGACACCTGTCCACCATGCCTCTTCTCCTAGGGACCCAGTCCACCACGCTTTCAGTCTTCTCCTCAGGATACGAGTCCACCATGCTTCCTGTCTTCTCCTAGGGACACGGGTCCACCACGTTTCCTGGCTGTCTTCCTAGCAGTATACAGCTTGGCAATTTGATTCCGTTTTCACTTCTGTATCCATGCATCTTTGTGCTACACAGGTAGCAGGATTAGAAGTCCTGGTGTGGTGCTATATATAGGATTAGCATTGGACTGCAAGGTCATTTGAACTGCAAGGTTAGTGATTCAAACTCACCAGCCGCTCCTCAGAAACCCTGTACAGTGTCGCTATGAGTCAACCAACTCGATGGCACATAACAACAACAAATCCATTGTGTAGGTTATAAAATATTTACCTAGGTACAGTGAGTTCATTCCTGTTTCAAATGGGTGCATGGCCTCAGAAGCTTCTTGAGGCTTTCATCACCAGCTAGTACCACCATACTCAACCAATGAAAGAATTCGCCCAGTGTTATACAGGGAGTCCTGGTGTGGAGCTCTGGGAAAAGCACTGGACTGCTAACCATTCAAATCCACCAGCCTCACCTCAGAAACCCTATACAGGATCGCTCTGAGTTGGACCTGACTTGACACCACTCAACACAACAAAAGTGCTGACTTCTGATGTCTCTAAGCGGAGCCCTGGTGGTGTCGTGGCTAAGCTCTTAGTTGCTAACGGAAACACTGGTTGCTCATTCCTCTGGGGACAGCTGTGGCAGTCTGCTTCCATAGAGACTATCGTTAACAGCACCAACTCGGTTCTCACTTAGAGTCCTGCAATTTTCTGGTGGGTTTGAACCGTCGGCCTCACAGAGAGCAGTCCAGTGCTTATCCTACAGTGCCCGACCATCAGTGACAGCCTTGGGAACCCCCTGGAGCAGTTCTCCTCTGTCCTCTAGCGTTGCTGGGAGGTGGAATGGACTTGAAGACAACAGGTTTGGTTTGGTTTAGTGCCTTTCAGACTCTGGAGGACTTAGGATGCTGGTTACTATTGAGTTGGGTCAGCACCCACCTTGCTCCATTTCCGTTATAGTAAAGTCTCTTGCTAAGACTTTTTCTTAAAATGCTAAATGGAGGTACAAAAACAAGTAAGTAAATTCATATTTTGAATCATGCTTCAGACAGTTTCAATATACAAACGAAAAGGGAAATCTGCCTTAGGATCTCCATGAATTTCCCCGGTTAGCCAACTTATCACTGCCAAGGACGCAGAATTAATTATTCATGGCTTATTAAGATACTGCAAACGAATATTACTCACCACCATCCTTTCTGGGGTAGGTTTGGGGGGCAGGGGAGAAGGGGTCGAAGGTCAAAGTCTTGGGTCTTAGCCCTGGCTCTTCTCCCACTGAAGTAGGTCAGCTGGTTTTGCCTCTTTGAACCTCAGTTTCTTCATCACATGTAAAATTTGAGCCTCAAATCCTACAAAGCCCTAACACCCTAAATTTTAAAGCATATTAAATACTTTATGTCAAACAAGAAACCAATAATATGAGTAGTATTTTTATAAAATACAGACTATAAATTCCATATCTTATTAAGGAGCCCTGGTGTGAGGCAGCTAACCAGGCCATTGGCTGGAACCCACTAAGTGCTCTGAGGAAGAATGCTGGGACAGTCACTTCTGTAATGAGGAGCCTAGAACCTATGGTACAGCTCTAGTCTGTCCCACACGACTGCTGTGGGTGGGAACCAACTTCATGGCAGGGGGTTGGGTTTGGGGCTTTAGTCTCGGTATGCATATGAGAAATCAAAGTGGTGCCATCTAGTATCTAGCATCAAATCAAACCAAACCCACTGCCCTGGAGCCGAGTCCAACTCACAGAGACCGTACAGGACAGAGCAGAACTCTTCCTTAGGGGTTCCAAGGCTGGAAAGCTTTATTGAAGCAGGCAGCTTCGAACCCACCGATCTTGCAGGTAGCAGCCTGATGATTAACCCACTGTACCACCAGGGATCCTTACTGTCTAAAAACTCACAACCAAACTCACTGTCATCAACTCGATTCCAACGCATAATGACCATGTATAGGGTTTCTGAGGCTGCAAATCTTTACAGAGCAAAGACTCTCATTTTTCTCCTGCAGAGCAGTTAGTGGGTTTGAACTTCTGACCTTATGGTTAGTAGTCCAAAGCGTATCCACACGAGTACATTGGACTATCAGAAGAACAAACAAATCTGTGTTGGAAGAAGTAGTCAGAATGCTCCTCAGAAGTCAGGAGGGACCAGTCCCTGGAGAAGGACATCATGCCTGGCAAAGTGAAGGGTTAGCAGGAAGAGGAAGGCCCCAATGAGATGGATTGGCACAATGGCAGCAGCAATGGGCTCAAACAACAATTGTGAGGATGGCATGAGACCAGGGAGTGTCTGAACACAACACCTAACAACACTAAAAACTACACCTGTTACAGAGAGACATTGACAACAGACTTTTATTTTGGAGTTTCCTTACTCACAAAAACAAATATTCACTTTAAAGAAGTCCCTGACCAAAATTAATCTGCCAGTGACTTGTCTTCCAGGTTTACTAGACTTGAATTTCTAAAGATACGGCTGAGTGGTGGGCTGGAGGCCATCCTGTGACCCAAACACTAGATGACCTCAGTAAAAGTTGGGAGGACGAGGCTGTCTGCTCCTATAAAGATTTGTCTGTGGTTGTTACATGCTATCGAGTGGGTTTCGACCCACAGTGACCCTGTATAAGGTTTCCAAGGAGTGACTGGTGAGCTTGAACCGCCAACCTTGTGATTTAAGGGACTTTACAGTCCAGCGCACTAACCCACAGCACCGCCCCAGAACTCCCCGGGAAGCTTTTCAGCCCTGGAAATCCTGAGGACCAGTGCAGTGTACTACAGCGTCACTACGAGTCCCAGACTCCTTGGCAGTGGGTTTGGGGGTTCCCAGTCATGTGATGATTAGTCACTGGTGAACCTTCCATTCTTCTCCTGCCTCTTCTCTCTTCCTAAGTGTCCTGATCTGGTTTGGACTTGACAGTACTTAACAACCACCATGGAGCTTCTTGGAGCCAGGTATGCAGACAACATCTGCTCAGAGTAAAGCTTAGGCTCAGCCTTGGGGAGCTTTGACTATCTGAACACACCGGCACTGAAGGGACTGCTGGGTCCAGTGGTTTGGGACCTTGGCCCTTTCCTTCCAGGCCTCCCAGCTCCTGGCCTTATAATCAGTCAAGGAAACTGCCATTTCACCATCTCTCAGAACTTTGTCCCCCTCTGTCTCATACCCCCCTGAGCACAGTCTCCTGCCCTGGCTGTGGCTGCTGCCCTCCAAGCTCTGCCACTAACCTCAGCCAAGTCCCTCTGTCCCCATCTCCTCGACACAAGTGTGCAGACTTGTCCATAAAGCCAGAGACACAGACATACAGCCACTGTGGGCTCAACAGGGACAGTGAGAGGCTATGGATCTGGAGGGCACCGCAAACTCTCCCCTGCAGAGCAGAGGTGAGCGGACGCTCTATGCAACCTGCAGCCCCTCTGGGACTCCATCCACTCGGGAGAGGAGTTAGGAGCAAACCAAAGAAACAATACAACACCCATATGTGAGGGGGCTTCAAAAACTGTGTGCACAAATGGAATTACAAGGCCATGGAATTTTTCCACCAACTTTTCGAAGCCCCCTGGTAGAGGGACATATTGCCATGGGCACAAACCCATGATTCTCAGGCCTCCAGGGATCAACAGTGACTGGGTACAGTCTGTGGGACACTCTGTGCTCACACAGTTAGGTCCTTGCGTTACCTATATCCGGCTAAAGACCAATTCCTGTTGTTGTTAAGTGCCATCGAGTCGGTTACGACCCACTGCAACCCTGCATAGAGTTTCTGAGGAGCGGATAGTGTATTTGAACCATCGACCTTACAGTTCAAATGGATCCTGCAGTCCAGGGCTTCTCCTACAGCACCCCACAGGGTTTCTTAGGTTGTCATCTACTGTGTCACTATATGCTCATATATACTAAAAGTTTGGTGTCTTAAATTACGAGTAAAATATTTTACTTACAATTTAATTTTTTTCCTCGGAATTCAGTTTTCTACTGTACTCAAGTATCAGACTATGATGAATGGGAAATAAATAGTTAAGCAAACTTGCCATCTGCCACAAAAAAGTTTCAGAAATAGCCATCTAAAACAAACAGGACTGTGTTGTACTTCGTCTGAAATCTCTTCAGTGTTTTGCCAAGACCTGCAGGCCAAAGTTAATGTCCTTACAAGAACCTCCAGATGCCCCATGACTGACCCAACCCAACATCTAAGGTCCTTACAGGCTAGCTCTAGGAGCCCCCTGACTGGTCCCTGATTACTTCTCTAAAACAAAGCTTCCCAACCAGTGTGCTTGACCTCAAACAAATGACAGAGGTAACCCCACAATCTAGGAAGATAAGGCTAGTTCACCTACTCCAAACTTTGTTTCCTTCTCTCAGATAACTAAGGTTTTTTTTTAATCAAGAAAATAAACTTGGTGAGTTGACATCTCTGTTGAGGGGGAGGCACACTGATGCCCAGGGTTATCTGTTGCTATGTTACCATGTTGTTGTTGTTATGTGCCGTGGAGTCGGTTCCGACTCATAGTGACCCTATACAGGGTTTCCGAGGCTGTAAATCTTTACGGGAGCAGAATGCCTCATCTTTCTCCCATGTAACAGCTGGTAGTTTCGAACTGCTGACCCTGAGGTCCGCAGCCTGATTCATAACCACTATACTACTGGAGCTTCTTTATGTTACCATAGTGTCAGCAAATCAAATCCAAGAACATACTACAACCTGTAGGGGTTGTAGGATACGTACTGGACACCCAATACAGGGCCGCTATGAGTCAAAACCAACTCAATCATAAAGAACATTAAAAAATCAAGTAATGGAATCTATCACATCAACTTGCTAGAGAAGAAAATTATGCAATGAAATAAATGTAGAAAAATCACTTGACAAAAATCTACTCATTTAAAAAAAAACAAAAATCTCTCAGCAAATTAGGAATATAGAGGGACTTCCCAACTTGATTTTTAAAAAAAAGTGTACAAAAAATTTAGAACTAATCCTAATTGTAGCCCTAGCCCTAAGCATAACTCCAGTGACAATTTTACTACAAAACCTGGCCCATGTTATATCTCTGGAGATCATCTTAATTATAAGCCTAACTCTAATCATAGTGATATCTCTATCCCTAATTCGGCCACAACCAATCCTAACTGTAGATCTAACAAAACCCTAGCCCGACATTTAATCCTAACCCTAGTCCAAACCCCTAACTTTAAATATTGATCCTAATCCAATCCCTAGCCTAAATCTAACCCTAATATCATTGGTAACCTCAGCAGTAACCCTAACCCTACACCTAATTCTACCCTAAACCTCAATTATATGACATTAGATGCTGGACCCTTAAGATCAGGAACAAGACAAGGACAGCCCCTCTTATCACTCCAATTCAACAATATTGCAATAAGACAAGAAAATTCATTCAAGGTGTACAGACTGGGAAGGAACACAACTGCCTTTGTTCCTAGAGGATTAGACTGTCTATGTAGGAAATCCCAAAGAATCAACAAAGGAACTTGCGGAACAAATAAGGGATTACTACAAGATTGTAGGGTACAGGGTTATTATTATATGAGAGGGCTTCCAAAGGCTTATGCAAAAATCCCATTATTTTTTCATTCCATTTTCCCATGAACTTTTTGAAGCCCCCTTGTACAAAAAAATCAGTTACTTTCCCTATATATTGGCAACGAACAGCAGGAATTTAAAACACGACACTATTTCCATTGCTGTTGTGGCTCTGACTCCTAGTGACCCTGTATGGGGTTTCTGAGGAGCAACTGGTGGGTTTTGAACTGACACACCAGAACTCCAATTGTTTACACTGAGTCAGTTCTACCCATAGCGACCCTGCATAGGGTTTCCTGGGAGCAGCTGGTAAGTTTGAACTACCAACCTTGCAGTCCAGCGCATTAACCCACAGCGCCTCACCAGGACTCCATTAACACCAAAACAGAAGGGAAATACTTAGGTACAAATCTAACAAAATATATATAGGATCTATCTATATAAGGAAAAGTATAAAACTCTGATGAAAGAAATATAAGCAAATATGAGTAAATGGAGAGGTAGCTCATATTCACAGACAGCATGGCTGCTCAGTATTGTGAAGATGCCAGTTCTTCCTAACTTGATCTATAAATTCAACACAATCCAAATTTAAATCCCAACAAGTGACTTTGTAGATATCGGCAAACCGATTCTCAAGTTTACATGGTAAGGCAAAAGACCCAGATCAACCAATTGTTGTTGCTGTTAAGTGCCGTTGAGTCGGTTCCAACCCACAGCGACCCTGAACAGGGTTTCCAAGGCTGTAAATCTTTACGGGAGCAGAAAGCGTCATCTTTCTCCCGCAGAGCAGCTGGTAGTTTCGACCAATACAACATTGAAAAAGAAGACTAGGCCAAGGGGTGGGTGCGCCCCAGCTTCCAGACTTACAATACAGCCACAGTGATCCAAGAGTGTGGTTGTGGTGAAAGGACAGACAGACCAGTGGACGGAAATAGAGAGCCCAGAAACAGGCCCCCTCCAACAAAGCTGCGGTCTTTATTAAAGGAGCAAAGGCAGTCTCATGGAGAGAGGTTATCGAAAAAACTGGACAGACATGTGCCAAAAAAATGTAAGCTAGACAGAAAAATTAACACGAAATGGATCACAGACCTAACTGTAGAGTGGAAAACGATAAAACTCCAGGAAGATACCATAGGAGGAAGTACAGGTGAGTCTGGATTTGGCAATGAGTTATTTATGTATACACTCAAAGCCCAAGTCTGAGAGAGAGCTTGCTAAACTGGACTTCATCAAGAAGCTCTGATCTGCAAAAGACACTGTAAGAGTGAAAAAAAAACAGCAAAGGTCTGGGAGGAGGCATTCCCAAAACACACACTTGATAAAAGACTGTGGAGGGTCAGCAAAAAAGACAAAGAGCTTAAACAAGATGGATTGAAACACTGATGCAACAGTGGCTCAAACACAAACACAGTAACAATTGTGAGAAAGAGTACATGGCCCCTAACAACAGCAGCAATGTGTACTATAGAGAGAACTCATGAAGAAAACAACCCAGTTAAAAAGTGGGTAAAAGATCTGAACAGATAACCTCACCACAGAAGATACACAGAAGTGGCAAAATCCAAGGTCATTCAAAAAGTCTGCAACAAAATCACAGAAGACTTTATGAAACCAAAATGGCAAAATGTGAAGCTATTGTTTCTTTATAAACGCCTCCACCTAGGTCTATATGCTTCCAAGGTGGTGTTTCCATCTGGCGCTGTGGGATCAGCACTGGACTGCTAACCACAAGGTTGGCTGTTCAAACCCATCAGCGGCTCATCGGAAACCCTATACAAGGTCACTGTGAGTTGGAACTGACTCGATGGCACTTAACAACAACAACTTTTCCCCAAAGAATTCTGCACTTTTCAATTTACACCGCATCAAAACAGCAATTTTGGCATCCTTGAGGGACTGAAATTGCATTCCTTTTCAATGTGAGTTTGGGGAACACAAAGACATCAGAGTGGGCAAGATCAGGGCTGTAGGGTGGATGGGGTGATGTTTCCCAACAAAACTGTCATGGGACAGCTCTTGCTACCCTCGAAGAATGAGCAGCTACACTGTTGTGATGGGGGGAAAATATTCCTCGGCCTGTTTCTCACCCAAGCAGTTTTCCCTTTCCTTAAAAGTTCTCCACCATAAGCCCCCGTGGTCATTCTGCAGCCTCTGAGAGACAATTTATCAAATTTATTCCTTTGAAATCTCAAAAAACATTCGCCATAACCTGATGAGCTAATCTCTCTGCCTTGAATTGAACTGGCCCAGCAGATGTTCTCAGACACCACTGTTTGGATCGGACTGGGTTTCTGGGTTTTTTATTTGTATTTTTTTGAAGGCACCCTAAGGAGACTAGGACAAGTGTATTACTGAGAACTGGTCTGCAGCCATCCATTAATCTCAGACCATGTTTAAATAAACTTTGGAATAAACCCATGCATGCATCCCAGTATACTTTCTTACCTCGAAACATATTGAAAAGAGTCCAACATTATGTCATTGTTGTTAGGTGCTGTGAAGTTGGTTTTGACTCAGGGAACTGCAAATTCAAACCATGACATAACATTACACACCTGTTAGAATGGCTGTGATCCAAAACATTCATCGAATGCTGATGAAGACTGTTGGTGGGAATGCAAGATGGCAAACACATTGGAAAACATGTTTTCAGTTACTTACAAAGCTAGACATGGTGTTGGATGCAGTCAGGTTGGTTCTGGCCCATGGTGACCCTGTGCATAACAGAACGAAACGCTGCTCAGTCCTGTACCATCCTCACAATTGTTGTGTTTGAGCCCATTGCTGCAGCCATGGTGCCAATCCATCTCATTGGGAGGTTCCTCTATTTCACTGACCCTCCACTTTACCAAGCGCGATGCCCTTCTCCAGGGACTGGTCCCTCCTGACCACACGTCCTAAGTATGAAAGACATGTTTTGCCATTCTCCTTTTTCTAGACCATTCTGGCTGCACTTCCTCCAAGGCAGATTTGTTTGTTCTTCTGACAGCCCACTGTAATTTCAATATTCTTCGACAACATCATACTTCAAATGCATCAACTCTTCTTTTGTCATCCTTACTCACTGTCCACCTTCCACATGCATCAGAAGCAATGAAAAATACCATGACTTGGGCCAGGCACACCTTAGTCCTCAAGCTGATATCATTGCTCTTTTAACATTTTAAAGAGGTTGTCTGCAACAAGCTTGCCCAGTGCAATATGCCATTTGATTGCTTGACTGCTGTTTCAACATTGACTTTGGATTCAAATAAAAGACAGTCTTTGACAACTTCAATGTTTTCTCCATTTATCATGATGTCGTTTATTGGTCCAGTGGTGAGGATTTCTGTCTTCTTTACACTGAGTTGCAATCCATCCGGAAGGCTGTGGTCTTTGATCTTCATCACCAAGTGCCTCAAGTTCTCCTCACTTTCTTCAAGCAAAGTTGTGTGATCTGCATACCGTAAATTGTTAATGAGTCTTCTTCAATCGGACGCCATGTTCTTCTTCATGTTATCTAGTCTCGTGGATTATTTGCTGAACATACAGACTGAGTAAGTGTGGTGAAAGGATACGACTCTGGTGCGTACCTTTCCTGAGTTTAATCTACTCAGTATCCCCTTGTTCTGTTTGAATGACTGGCTTTTGGGTTATACACAGGTTCCTCCTGAGCACAATGAAGTGTTCTGGAATTCCTCTTCTTCGCACTGTTATCCATAGTTTATGACCCACAGAGCCAAATGCCTTTGCTTAGTTAATAAAACACAAGTGAACATCTTTCTGGTATTCTCTGTTGTCATCTAAGATCCGTCTGACATCAACAAAGACATCCTTTGTTCCACATCTTCTGAATCCAACTTGAGTTTCTGGCAACTCCCTGTTGATGTGCTGCTACAATTGTTTTGAATGATCGTCAACAACATTTTACTTGCTGTGACATTAAAGATAGTGTTCAATAATGTCCTCATTCTGTTGGGCCCCCTTTCTTAGGAATGGGAACAAATACAGATCTCTTCCAGGAGGTTGGCCAGGTAGCTCTTTTCCAAATTTTTCCTGGCATAAAGTGTTTCCAATGCTTCATCAGTTCGTTGAAAGATTTCAACGTCTATTCCTTTAATTCCTGGCCTTGTTTTATAGCGACACTGTCAGCGCAGTCTAGACTTCTTTCTTCAATATCATCAGTTCTGGATCACATGCTGTTTCTTAAAACGGATGAACGTGGGCCTATTATTTTTGGTCAGTGACTGTATTCTTTCCATCTTACTTTCATGCTTTCTGTATGTTCAACGTTTTGCCCAAAGGACCTTTCAGTATGTGAAGTTAAGGCTTTAATTTTGTTCTTCAGTTCTTTCCCCTTGAGAAATGCTGAGCATTTCTTCCCTTTTGGTTTTTTACACACAGTTAGTTCATTGTAACACTTTACTTAGTCTTCTCAAACTGCCCTATGACAGTTTCTTTTCACTTCTTTTACTTCATTTACTTTCATTCACTTAAGCTTCTCTATATTCAGGGCAGATTCTGACCTTACTTTCTTTTCTTTCCTGTCTTTTTAGTGACCTTTTGCTATCTTTGTATATGGTGCTCTTGACGTCATCCCACAACTCCTCTGGTCTTTGGTCATCAGTGTTCAATGAATGAAATTTGTTCTTGATGTGGTTGGTGGTTCTATGCCGTGGAGTCGGTTCCGACTCATAGCGACCCTGTACAGGGTTTCCGAGGCTGGAAATCTTTATGGGAGCAAAAAGCCTCATCTTTCTCCTGTGGAACAGCTGGTAGTTTCGAAGTGCTGCCCAATTTGTAACCACTACGCTACCAGAGCTCCTTTTGTTCTTGATATGGTCTCTAAATTCAGTTGCAATATTCCAACGGAAAAAAGTCGTATTTTGGCTCTTGTGGAGTTGTTTTGATTTTCTTCAGTTTCAACCTGAACTTCCAGGTCTGTGCTACAGTCAGCAAACGGCCTGTCTAGGCTGCTGATGATATTGAGCTTTCCCACCGTCTTTCCACAGACGTAGTCCATCTGATTCCTGAGTATTCATTCTATCTGGTGAGGTCCATGTGTATAGTCATCTTTTATGTTGTCTGAAAATGGTATTTGCAATGAAGTTCTTGATCTTGCAAAATTCTATCATGCTATCTCCAGCATCGTTTCTATCACCAGGGCCCTATTTTCCAACCACTGATCCTTCCTCTTTGTTGCCAACCTTTGCATTCTAATCACCAGTGATTATCAATGCTTCTTGGTTACATGCTTGATCAATTTCAAACTGAAGAAGTTAGCAAAATTCTTCACCATTGGCTTTAGCAGTTGGTACATAAGTTTAAATAATAGTTGAATTAACTGGACTTCCTTGTTGTTAAGTGCCATCTAGTTAGTTCCGACTCGTAGCGGCCCTTGTATAGGGTTTCCTAGGATGTATGGACATCATCCTATCACAGGTACTATTGTATATCAAGGTTGATCTTGAAATGTTCTTTTTGATGATGAATGCGATGCCATTTCTTTTCAATGTGTCATTTCCAGCATAGTAAACCATATGACTGTCGGATTCAGAATTGCCAATGCCAGTCCATTTCAGCTCACTGATGCCTAGGATGTCGATCTTTGTGTGTTCTATTCATTTCTGATGACTTCCAATTCTCCCAGATTCATACTTTGTACATTTTACATTCCAGTTATTAATGGGTTTTTAAAAACGGTTTGCTGCTGTTTCTTCTAATTTTGGGTCTTGTCTCATCAGCAAGTCAAAATCCCGACCATGTGATGAAGGTCGATCCTGTTTTGAGGAGGCAGCTCTTCCCCCAATCTGAGGGGTTCATCTTCTGGCACTGTTTCAGACGCTTCACTGCTGTTCATGAGGTTTTCAATGGCTAAGCCATCAGAAGCGAATGGTGTGTTCCTCCTTCCTTGTCTGTCTTAGTCTCGATGCTCCGTGCTGAAACTTGTCCACCACAGGTGACCCTGCTGGTAACTGAGGTGCTGGTGGTATAGTTTCCAGCATCACAGCAACACACAAGCCACTACACACAGCAAAGTGACAGACAAGTGGTGGACAGTCTTAGCAAAATGATACGGAAATCATACTTCTAGCTACGTACAAAAATGAGCTAGAAATGTACAGCCATACAAAAACCTGGACAAAAGCACTGATAGCAACTCTGAACACACTTGCTGAACGTTGGAAGCAAGCAACCAAGATGTCCTTCGGTAAGCGACTGGATAAGCAATGGTGGCATACTCATACAACGAGGAATTAATTATTCAGCAATAAAACGAAACAAGTCTCAAGCTACAACATGGTGGTGGTGTTAAGCGCTGTGGAGTTGGTTGCAACTCAGAGCAACCCTGTATAGAATTTCTGAGGAGCGGCTGGTAGGTTTGAACTGCTGGCCTTGCAGTTACAAGTTCTGGGCTTATGCTATGGTGTCATACCAGGACTCCACATTGCTAAGCACAACACCAGTCTGAAAAAAGCCATGGAAGGGGGAGTCCAAAAGTTTACGGAAAAACGGAATGGAAATATGATGGAATTGTTGATTTCCCCTCTTACATACAATATGATGGCAAATAAATGACATGCTGGGTAGGGCAAAACTTGGAACGGGAAATGATTCATAGTGGCCAGGAAGCTGGGGGATGGAGAGGGGATGAGTAGGTAGAACACAAAGCGTCTTGAGAGCAGTCACCACTCCGTACATTAATGTAAAGGTGGACACAGGACAAAGCCCGCTGGTCTGTACAACACAAAGCAAGAACCCTAAGGTAAATACGGATTTGGTGGCTGTGTGCCATGGAGTCAGTTCTGACTCATACTGATCCCGTATAGGGTTTCCAAGGCTGCAAATCTTTATGGGAGCAGAAAGCCTTATCTTTCTCCTGCAGAGCAGCTGGAGGATTCGAACTGGTGACCTTGCAGGTAGCAGCCTAACCTGTAACCCACTACGCCAGTCAATGATAATCTATAGCTATTGATTTATCAATAGTTAGCAAGTTGTTGTTGTTGTTATGTGCCATGGAGTTGGTTCTGACTCATAGCGACCCTGTACAGGGTTTCTGAAGCTGTAAATCTTTACGGGAACAGAAAGCCTCATCTTCCTCCCGCGAAACAGCTGGTAGTTCTGAACTGCTGACCCTGAGGTTCAGAGCCCGATTCGTAACCACTACGCTACCAGAGCTCCTAGTTAACAAGTACACCAGTACAATACAAGATGCTAACAGTAGGAGAAAATCTGGAGGGAGAGGAGAAAGCAGTTATTTAGGGACCCTCTGTATATTCTGTCTTTTAAAATTCACCTAAAACTGCTTTAAGAAAATTTTTTAAAATACAGTTTAATATCTATAGCACTGTTACTTCTTAACCAGAAGTAATTTCTTGGGATTTTCATTCTCTCATCAAAGTGTAAGCCTTTGCTAAATGTTTCGCCTTGAGTCAGACCGTGAGGATATGAAGAAGAGAAAAGCCCTACCTCAGAAAGCCTTGTCTCACCAAGCAGGAGCAGCCTGGGTTCTTACAGGAGCTGCTAGCTCCCTGAGCTTGTCTTCAGAGAGCTTCCTGTTCAACATGGAAGCCGGACCTTCTTCACTGTCATATTCCCACCACACACATGTAGAAGGGATACGATCAATGTCCAATGCAAGTCTGTTGTTGTGAAGTGCCACCACGTTGGTGCTGGCTCAGAGCAACCCTGCTGAGGGTTTCCAAGAGGTGACTAGTGAGTCTGAACCACTGACCTGTGGTTAGCAGTCCAGTGCTTATCCTACAGCACCACACCAGGACGCCAATAAAAGTCTGGTGGTGGTGGTGATGATGTGCCTTGGAGACCATTCTGACTCAGAGTGACCCTGTATAGGTTTCCGAGGCTGTAAATCTTTACGGGAGCAGAAAGCCTCATCTTTCTCCCACAGAACAGCTGGAAGTGCTGACTTTGTGGTTAGCAGCCCAGCTCATAATCCACTACACTACCAGAGCTCCTTAATGAAACTCTAAATCATTTATAAACAATTCCTTAAAACCTAAAAGTTACATTTTTAAGCAGTATATTGGATAGACAAGTCACCTCTATTACTCATTTCACATAATGAATTTATCCATGTGAAATACTCAAATTATAGACTGGGACTAACAATAGTAAAACTAAAACAATCCTTAGAAATAATTGGATCCAGGAATTCTGGATCTGGGTTCAGAATAGGTCTCAGGGGTGTCATGGGCTTAATTGCACTCTCCCCACAAATACCTGATGTGATAAGGTCGTTGGTCCGGACCTACCATCAGTTCCTTGGGAGAAGGCTGTGGTAGTCTGTACCCATAAAGATGGCGTCCTAGGAAACCCTAAGGGACAGTCCTGCTCTGTCCCACAGGGTCACCATGAGTCAGAATGAACTCAGCGGCAATGGGCTTAGTTTCGCTGCTAATAAAGGACTGAGCTCCAAAGACAGCAATGCATAGACCAAAGCCGACGAGATTCCTGCCCTGTCATCATGCACAGTCTTGAGGGCACAGGATCATCCATCACCCTAAGATACCCTGGCCCCTACTGCTCTGTAAGCTGTGAAGGGATGACGGGGCAGGGAAACAGCACTCTGGACTACGTTCCTTTTGGCCTTAACTACTTATTGCCTATCATTCCCCAGAATTTAAACTCTTTCTCTCTTTGTGTAGTCCATGGCAGGTATCTGCTGGCCGGACCCACTAGAAGAGCATTCTGGAGTATGGTTTCTGCCACATGTGGAGAGAGCCTGGGTGTGAATTCCAGCTCTTCTTCCCTAGTGGATTGATAGCTACTGCAGGTCCAGCTGTGTCCCCTAGAAAGACCAGCTGAAGTCCTAACCCCCAAGACTTGTGACTCTGACCTTGTTTGGAAATAAGGTCACCGAAGATGCTACCAGTTAATTCCAGATCATTCTGGAATAGAGTGGGTCCTAATCCAACATGAGAAAAGAGACGAGACTCTTGATACTATATGATGGAGCTGTATTGATAACCTAACATGAGAAAAAAGGAGACTCATGGAAGATGCTACGTGATGGAGCTGTATCGATAACATTAGAAAAGAGAAGATTCATGAAAGAAGCTATGTGATGGAGTTGTATTGATAACCTAACATGAGAAAAGAGGAGACTCATGGAACATACTACGTGATGGAGCTGTATTGATAACGTTAGAAAAGAGGAGACTCATGGAAGATGCTACGTGATGGAACTGTAATGATAACCTTAGAAAAGAGATTCATGGAAGAAGCTATGTGATGGAGTTGTATTGATAACCTAACATGAGAAAAGAGGAGACTCATGGAAGATGCTACATGATGGAACTCTGTTGCTGCCATGAGATCAGAAACAAGAATCACCTGGGGCTTCCAGAAGCCCAGAAACCAGGATCATCCTCTGGATCTTTGTGAGCACAGCCTTGCTGACACGATGAGGTATGGACTTTAAGAAACCCCAGTGGCACTGTGGGATAAGCACTAACTGCAAGCTCAACAGTTCAACCCCACAAGCCGCTCCGCGGGAGAACGATGAGGCTGTCTGCTTGGGTAAAAATAAACATTTCTGGAGCCCCTAGGGCAGCTCTATTCCTCCTGGAGGGTCTATGAGTCAGAATGGACTCAACAGCTGTGATTTTTATCAGCGTCCATAACTAAAGCAATATATTTACGTTCTTATAAGCTACCCCGCATCCCTCAAAAGAAAAGTTTTAGTCCTGACCTCCTATCATTTTGTCCACATCTTTCAACTGGCTTATATTCTAAGTAAAATGTTTTAAGGCACATTTTTTGGCTGAAGACAAGTTCTCTCAAATACATGTCTTTGTCTCATTTGGGTGCCTTCAAAACGAACAAACAAAAGGATACTTTTTTGTGCCAAAAAAATTTTCATGTCAGGGCTAATAACAAATTTTAAACAAAACTTAAATGTTTTTGCAATAACTTCACAGGAATGTTGCCCACATAAAACAACAATTTTTGGATGGATCATTGGGAATAGCTCAAAGATGAGCCAAGAGAAGGAAGAGATCATCAACCTCGACGAATGAAGAAACTGCAACTGAAGTCCACAAACTGATTCAAGAGGGCCACAGAATGACTGGACGTGGGCTCTCACATGGTCCGGCAATTTCAACATTACGTGAACATCTTGACCTCAGCAAGCTTCTGTCTCAGTGGGTGCCAAAGACTGGATCCTTCCATCTAAGCCAGATCAAACCTACTGGACATGATTTCATGGAATGAATCATAACTGAAGAGGAATCCTGAGTTTACCAACAGGATCCAGAGAGCAAGATCCAACAACAGTGGCTTCTGAGGGCATCTATTGTACCTGTTAGAGTCAAGCGGAGGTCAGCTCAGAAAGTTATGGCAACGGTTTTTTAGGATCCCAAAAAAGTAAGCTTGATAGATTTTCTCCAAGGACACAAGATACTCATGGAGGATCTTGAAGAAGTTTTAAGAAACTTAAAAACCGCATTGGTGAATACAGGCCAAGAAAGTCGTGCTGAGGAATTGTCTCCATCACAACAATGCATCTTCTCATTCTTTGAGGGTAGCAAGGACTGTCCTATGAGAATTTTGCTGGTAAACTTTACCCATCCACCTTCCAGCTCTGATCTTGCCCCTTCGGACTGCTTTATGTTCCCTAAACTCACAGGACATTGAAAAGGAACATGACTTGAGTCCCTCAATATGTCCCCAAATTGCCGCTCTGACATAGTGTCGGCTGAAGAGCACAGAATCCTTCAGGGCAGAGCCACAGAGATGGAATACCGCCTCCAGAACAGGGCCGACCTGGATGAAGGGTATGTTGGGAAGCAATAGCGGCCCATTGTAATCTTTTTCCTTCATGAAGGTTTCTCTGATTTTGTCATGACATTTTCTGATGGACCTTTGTTCTTTTATTGCTGTTTCCTGAACTCACACTCTTCAGAAGAGGCCACTTCTTCTTTCAGGAGGTACTCCCTAGTCCGTCCATAGTTCTACCTCTAGCTAGAAACTCAAGTAAACAGAAAACATAAGCTCTAGGGCATCAATGGGAAACAAACAATGACCCCGTTCAAACATTTTTTAACTGAACTTAAAAAAAAAACAAAAAACATGGATAAGGGTAAAAATCTTTTGCTCTGTACTTTAAGACTTTCCCTGTAGAATCTTAGTGGCTTAATGTTTATTATTTAAGGCAGCAAATGTAAGTCACTGGGTACTTTATTGTCCTTTAAGTGCAAAATCATTTCAAATATCATGAGAGAAAAAGGGTGCTCCTAACTATTGCAAAGGAAAACAAAAACCAAAAAGCCCCTTCTATTTTTGCCAAAATTCAGAAAATGGATGTAACGTCCATGACATCTACTTAACGAGTAGATATAAAAGAAAGATAAGGCCACTTACAAATAGTTTTGGTCTCTTTTAGGGAACGGTGCCTGATAATTAATCAGCAAAACCAACAGCTTAAGTAGTTTCATGATTCATTTACTGAATAGCACACATTTTAAGAGCTCATTAAAATCAGAAAATATTTCTAAAACTCTAAACATTTGCGCAAGGTGGCATATGTAAACAAGTCGACTGGAAACCCACGTGGCTGAAACACGACTCACACGGCACCAACTTCGCTTCAATCTCGACGTTAAGAAAACTGCGCTCCAAATGGTCACTCACGAATTTCTACCCTCAACTTCATCAGCCAGGCAGTGAGGACACTGCACGTAGGTACTGTTGAGTCAATTCTGACTCTTAACTAGCTAATGTGACCCAGTAAAGCCACCCCATGGGGTTTCCTAGTTTGTCATCTTTCTGGGAGCACACTGCCTGGTCTGTCTCCCATGGAGCCACTGGGTAGGTTTGAACCATCAACCTTGTGGTGAGCAGCCGAGTACTTAACTGCTGTGCCATGAGGGCGCCTTGATGTATCTACTGTTGTTGATAAGTGCCATGAGTTGGTTTCCAACTCAGGAGTGGCTGGTGGGTTTGAACTGCTGACCTTGCGGTTAGCAGTCCAGCACTTAATTCTACATCACCACACCAGGACTCCAGTGTATGTTCAACCCTATGAATTCAAACGTTTTTGGTACATAAAGATTCACTCAACCTTGCACTGAAATTTCCTTCCCACCTTGGACAAAAAACAAAAATCCGTAACAAAACAAAAAATATGACAATGTATTTTTTAATGAGCCTTGGTGGCGCTGTGGGCTGGGCATCAGTCTGCTAATCACAAGGTCAGTGGTTCAAACCCACCAGTCACTCCGCAGGAAAGATGACGCAGTCTGCTCCCGTAAAGACTTACAGCCTCGGAAATCCTGGAGAGGGTCCCTGAGAATTGGAATCGACTCAGTGGCAGGGGATGTGACTTTGTGGGTTTATGTATTTAAAATACAAGATGGGGAGACAGTAGGAAAAGTGCATCTGACCTAGACTGGAATCCCAGTTCCACACCTTACCCAGAGAAATGAGCGTGAATGAGTTACTTACCTGAGATTGTTTATTCTTTAGAAAGTTCAGACTGTAACTATCACAATGGGCATTACATAAATGACAATCATCTACACGAATAGATGCATGGTAGCTACACAATAAGCACTGGACTGCAAACCACAAGGTTGGCAGTTCAAGTCTGTCAGCTGCTTCGTGGGAGAAAGATGAGGTCTTCTGTTCCCGAAAAGATTTAAGAGCCTCGGAAACACTACACAGGGTCGCTAGGTATCAAAACCGACTCAACAGCACTAACAACAAATCTAGATGGCTACTTGTACATTACGGAGCCTTGCTATCATAGACACCCACTGCTCATTGGATGTATCTAGGCATCTACTGTAAGGATTCCTGGGGAGACATTGTACGATCAGCCAGGACTGTGAACCACAAGGTCGGCAGTTCAAACTCACCAGCTGCTCCTCGGAAACCCTATACCAGTCATTATGAGTCGGAACCAACTCAACAACAACAGTGCTAATCGTAAGGGTCCCCGGTGGTGCTGTAGGATAAGCACTGGACTGAGAACTGCGAGGTCGGCAGTTCAATCCCACCCGTGGCTCCACGGGAGAAAGAAGGTGCTGTCTGCTTATGTAAAACTTTCGTCTCAGAAACCCCATGTATGGTTGCTGTGAGTTGGAATTGACTTGGCGGTAGTGACTTTGGGCTTGTTTTTGCTCATTGTAGCGATACCACAGACTCTGAAGAGCCATTTGTCAAAGTTTGATTTAGACTAGCCATCAACTTCCTCTCAAACCATCTTGATGATAGACAACCTCTGATGATATAAGTATTTACACAAGAGGACTCACCAATTCAGACCGCCAAGCCCTGTGCCATGTTTTTAGGGACTACTAGGCATTAACAAACACACTGAAAGATTTTTATAAAGCTCTCCGAGCAGTTTCACATCAAACTGCAACCTCCACACATGGCCAGGCCATGAACTGCACTGCTGTGGTCCATGAGCTTGTCTCGACTAAGCAGGTAGGAGAGGTTCCGAGAGGTTCCCTCCAGTCACTCACCATCCCATCATCTTCACTGAAAACGGTGCAGCGTTACAGGAGACAGCTGAGCACAAAAATGTACAGGAAGGAAGCAAGCGTGCAGAGAAAGACAGGGAGAGAAACAAGAAACCTTTTAGATTTTAAGACTGCTAAGAACAAAGCAGAAAACGAAAAAGGAAGAACACACATCTCAAACTTCCCTTCAGTGTGTCACCCCAGAAAAACAGTAAAGAGCTGACACCATGTTCAGAATTACACTTAAAGAGAAGGCAACTTAGCCGTCATATTGGATAAAGCGGTACTAACCCAAGAGTCAAACTTAAAATTTTACAAGCTTCGTATGTAAACTGCTGAACGAGCAGATAACCCGAATAATATAGTCTAGTTCTGTGGAATGCTAACTATGCCCCAGCAGATAATTCTTATTTTCTTTCTTTAGTTACTTAAGATTCGCCCTCCGCTTTTTCCTGTTACTTTAGTTTCTTTTTCTAGCTACTAAATTTCTTTTAGTTACCAAAGCAGCAAATAGTCCAACAGGTTCCCCCACCCACCCAATCTTTCCATTCTCTGACATACAGTCCTTCAGTGAAAACAACAACGTGGGGAGTAAAAGCTGCCACAGTGCTCTCTGCAGATGCTTTGCTGCAGAGCTTGCTCGTGGTCGGAGAGTCAGAAAGGGCAGACCACGGCTGTGTCCAGGAGACAGAAAACAAGCTGCTTCTTCAGACTTCACTCCGGCACAATTTACTGGCATTAACTGAGTTGTTATGTTGTTGTTAAGTGCTGAGGATTCAGTTCCGATTCACAGAGACCCTGTAGAGGGTTTCCAAGTTGCAGCTGGTGGGTTTGAACTGCCGACTTTGTGGTTAGTAGTCCAGTGGTTATCCTTCAGCGCCACAGAATATTTAATGGGAGATAAAATCCCTGGTGGCACAGTGGTTAAGCACTTGGCTGTTAACCCAAAGACTGCTGTATCAGAATCAGCAGCCACTCCTGAGGGGGGATGTGGCGGTCCTCTCCCATAGACACGACAGACTTGGAAACCTGACAGGACAATTCTACTCGGCCCTACAGGGACACAGGGGTCAGGCTCAGGACGACGAGTGTGGGCTATCTGGGCTATATTAGAAAATGTATTACATACAGGTAGTCCTGATTTACAACAGATTCTCATTATGACAAACCTCACTCTGGCAGTCTGTGGGCTTGTGGGGGTTTTGGGTACATCTTGTCATTAGTAGCAGGGAACATATACAGTGCTGGTGGTGATAGGGGTGGTGTGCCGTGGAGTCGGTTCCGACGCACAGTGACCCTGCACAGTGTTTCCGAGGCTGTAAATCTTTACGGGAGCAGAAAGCCTCATCTTTCTCCCTGGAACGCTGGTAGTTTCGAACTGCTGGCCTTGAGGTTCACAGCCCGACTCATAACCACTACACTACCAGAGCTGCTCGTATACAGTACTGCAGCATCTAATATATGGATGTCAGTAATGTCAGCTGCTCATTCACAGGCGTGCACAAATCAGATCCACAAAGACACTAGTAATGAAAGCTGCAAAGAAGAAGAGACAGGTATTCAACTTACATCAGAACTGACTGACATAGTCGTAACACAGGAACCCCGTCGTAAACCAGGTCATTTAATTATTACAATGAAATAGCTGAATCATGCCATCAATTACTCATTATCACATTAATGTACTTCATTATTACAATGATCACACTCAGTATGTGGTGTGGGTATCATTTATAAAACAAAATTTGTTACAAGTCGGGGGAAAAGAGATTACTTCTAATGTAACTGAATAAACTAAATTTCTATTAAACTGAAGAAAAAATCAACACCGACTTTCCAGCAGCCGCAGTCCTGGCTGGAGGACTAAGGGACTTAGGAGTCACGGTTGAAGCTGTCTTTTCAGGTGGGTGTCTGCGCTAGCCTTGTCCCCTGTGCAGCAACTGTGGACATGAAGTCAGTGTACAAGTACTGTTCACAAACGTTCACATTCTCATACGGAAATGATGCCAGTCAGAGGAGAATAAGCCAAAGATACTGGGTATCACCTGCAACCAGCCCAGTTCAAGTTCTCTAAATTTAGGTGCAGAAAAGCTCATATAGAAGCTGTTGGAGATTTACTCCAAAATATACAAACCCTGTAAAAGTGAGACTATCTTAGACCAGATATTTGGCGTTTTTAATCCACCTCATTTCACAGTGAAAAGGGGTCAAAGAGACCCCTAACAATCACCACTCCTGCTCTTTCAGAACCCACTGTAACAAACAAGACAACCTCCAACATGCTGAGGCTATTTTAAGGGAAAAAATTATCAGGGGGCTTCTAAAAGTTCATGAAAAAAATCTATTTTTCCACAAAGTTTTCAAGCCCCCTCATATATTTGCAGGGAGACCAGCTGTTTAGTTGGTATCTAATTTTTTTTAACAAAGAAAGAAAACTGGTTTGCCAATCTTATTTGACTTAGAGAAATTAAAGCAAACAGGATTAATTCCTTAATATAAAACTTATTTATAAACTCTTATCTAAAACTCATTGTAAACATCACTAGGCTTAATCTCTTCTTTCTACTTCCACCACATGTCTGTCTGAAGGTCACTGGTAACAGCACTAAGTAACTCTGTGATTCTTGACAAAGTGGCATTCGTCTACGTGGGCTGCGGGTGTGAAAACTCCAATCTTCTCAGCCCCATGCTTTGACTTTAGCCAAGCAGTAGAGATGTCTATTGGGGAACAACACTAGTGAGGTACACATACCACAGAATGGACAACCATTTGAGATCAAGAGGGCAGCATTTACCCATGGACAGAGTTTAGAAGGATAAGGAAAGGAGGGGCAAAAACAGGAACCAAGGGGAGGAAGTGAGATCAGAAATGTTCCATGTGGGGTGTGGGGGAGAGCGGAAGGGCGGCGGGGGACACTGCAAATCCTTAACCTGAAACAAAGGGTACCATTTATTAGATGTAAAACTGATGATCTGCTCTATAAACCTTCAATGTTGTTGTTGTTGTTGTTATGTGCCGCCGTGGAGTCGGTTCCGACTCATAGCGACCCTGTACAGGGTTTCTGAGGCTGTAAATCTTTACAAGAGCAGAAAGCCTCATCTTTCTCCCGTGGAACAGCTGGTAGTTTCGAACTGCTGACCTTGCGGTTCACAGTCCGATTTGTAACCACTACGCTACC
>NW_006409156.1:290663-298092 GCF_000296735.1 Chrysochloris asiatica
GACAACCCTGCCGAGTCCACACGAACCCGATCCAAACATGAGAATCAATTCAGCAGCCAGGACGGCAGTCACAGTCACCACCCCCGGCCCCCCGGCCCACCAGCCTGTGTAACCGCTTCCCCGAAGCATGTCCTGGGTCTGTGAAGGTGGTGAATGTGCAGCCCGGGCTGAGGGAATGGGGGTCACTGCTGGAGCTCTTACTCTCCATGAACACTTCTGCCCCTTATTCAGTGAGGGCCCAGGACCACTCCTGAGGTACCTCCCTCTCCAAACACACCGTCCTGGAGCCGAAACAGGCAAGGCACCTCCCTGCTCCAAAAACACAACACAACACAACACAACCTTCTCTCCACCGCTCTGTAACCTGTAAGTGTAGCTGCTCCCTAGGGTTGTAAAAAGCTGATTTGGTGGCTGATGACAACATGAACTTAGTATCCTTCCTCTACCATGGCTAAAATCAAGGTGTGGGCTACCCAGCACCCCTCCCGAGGCTCCAGGAGTCTGGCTTCCAGCTTCTCCAGCAGGTGGCCACCAGCTTTCCCTGGCTTGTGGCCCTTCCTCCACCTTCAATGGCAGAGTCATCTCCCCCGACCTCTGACCTCTACTGTGTTCTCCCATCATCATCTCACTGCCTCCCTCTTAAAGGGCCTTTGTAATTACAATGGGCCCACCAGACATCGCTTTTATTTCTGAAACCACATTTTATTGTGACATGGGTGAAGGTTTACAGAGCAGAGCATCCGTCTTACAACAATTCAAATACATTTAGCTTCATCTCATTGATTGCAGTCCCCACAACATAACATCTCTCATCTGGCATCCTACTGTGCTCCCAGTTTCCATTCCTTCTTCTCTAACTCTTCTGAACTCTGACCCAGGGTCAACACTGCCCTGCTGACCTCGAATGGCTGAAGAATATACAGTGTGCATAACTCACTAGTGTTACTGTTTCCCTCAGAGGCCCCATCTACTGTTTGGCTGAAAATTTATCAAAATCTCTAACCTAATCACATCTGCAAAGTTCCATGAAGGCCGCATTTTTCACAAATTCCAGTGACTGAGACACAGACATCTTTGCTGCTGTTGGGTGTCCTCCGGTGGGTTCCAGCTCACAGCTCACCACTGAATAATGTCACGCTGAATAAATACAGACAATAAAGAAAAAAACGAAACTAAATAAAACCTACGTCTCAAATCCTTTCCATTGTATTTCCCAGAAACTAAGAGAGATCCTTAAGGCGCTCTGTTAGCGTAATGGTTACGAATCGAGCTGCTAACTTCAGGGTCAGTAGTTCAAAACTACTAGCCGTTCTGCAGGAGAAAGATGAGGTTCTCTGCTCCTAAAAGATTTACAGCCTCGGAAACCCTATACAGGGTCGCTATGAGTCAGAACCGACTCCATGGCACATAACAAGAGAGTTCCTGGATTACTGGGGTGGCGGTGCTGTAGGGTAAGCACTGGACAGCTAACCACAAGGTTGGTGGTTCAAACTCACCAGCTGCTCCTTGGAAACCAACTCGACAGAACTTAACAACAACAACAAAGATCCTCTTCAAATTATACAAAAATTCTCTTTAACCTTCTATTTCGTTTTTTTTTTTTTTAATTCTTTTCATCCATCTAGGAGTTCCTTTTGTGAATGATGTAAACTAGAACTGTAAATATTTCCTTATGGTACGACTGCCAAATAGCGCAATATCACTTAGCAAATCTTTTTCCTACTGATATAAAATGCCACTTTGTCACATACTAAATTCTTTTATACAGCAACCCTGTGTAGGGTTTCCAAGACTATAAAATCTTTATGAGAGCAGAAAGCCTCATCTTTCTCCCATGGAACAGCTGGTAGTTTTGAACTTATGACCATGAGATTAGGAGCCTGATTCGTAACCACTATGCAGATTTATTTAGTTTCGTTCTTTCTCTATTGTTAGATTCTGGATTCTTGAATTTTATCTATTAGTCTGTTCTATGACCAATTATCATAACATGATGACTATGTTGTTGTTAAGTGCCGTCGAGTGAGTTCCAAATCATAGTGACCCTGTACAGTGCTTCTAAGGAGCAGCTGCTGGGTTTGAACCGCTGGTCTTGCTGTCCAAACCAACCTTTCAGTCCAGTATTTATCCTAGAGTGCTAATTACAGAAGCTTTTAAATATATTTAGGTATCTGATCAAAGAGGGGGTAAAGGGGCTAGAAGTTCGTCCTGAATGTAACTTCTAGCTCTGTCACAAAAAGGGGGCTTGGGATAACTTACTGAGCCATCTGGGTCCTTGTTTATAAAATGGCAATGGACCCCTGAGATGAGTGCCAGGGCACTAGACTAGACTGCACTAGACTACACCAGACTAGACTAGACTACACCAGACTAGACTACTCTAGACCAGACTAGACTACAATAGACTACTCTAGACTAGACTACACCAGACTAGACTAGACTAGACTAGACTGCATTAGACGGCACAACACCAGAGCACCGCACCTGTCTGTCTACACTGCAGGTACTTGGTGTGACCGCTGTACTGGGCCAGCTGCTAGCCACTATTACTACAGACCAGTCACTGGGCAGAGAAATTCTAGTGCCGCCAAGCCTGGGTCTCTGCCTACCATCTGGGCAAGTACACGAGGAGGTCTCAGTATTTATATTCAATGTTGTGGAGACTGCAGTTTGCCTTAAGAGACCTGAGCCCAGCTGAGATCCTGGGGGAGATGATTTACGCTCCATCCTGAGCACAGTCCTAGTCAAGGGCCTCCCAGTATCCTCACCTACGTGGGGGATAGAGATGGCCAGCGCTGTCCTTCAGTTACCCAACCAAGATCCCCACCCTACCCCCACTCCGGGCTAGATGAGGCTGCTCTCCACAAGGCCTTTTACCATTATCATCAGCTCCAGGCAGTTTACAAAGCCACACAATGCATTTTAGAAGTGGGTTTTTTAGTCTTAAAGCTGTTGAAAACATGAGGGGGCTTCAACAAGTTGGCAGAAAACGGAAATGAATGTCCTGAAGCCCTCTCATTGGTGAAACAGTTGAGTCACTAATGTGGATTTGCTGGAATGTTCTAGACTGCCCCCTTTGCAGGAATAAAGTATAAGAAGCCAGCAGCACAGTCTACGCTTCTCACTGATAAGAAGGCGCAGGCGCCGGGCACGCAAAGCTGGGAGGCTGTAGCGGTCTGCCCATGAGAATCCTTATCACTAGCTCCCTGGGGCAGCTGGGGGCTTAAACCGTGGACCTCGCAGTTAGCAGTCCAGTGCTTATCTGACATCACCACCAGGGCCCCGATAAAGGCCTGATAAATCTCCTGCGGTATCCATGTGCCACCTGTGGGAAGTCAGCCTTCACCACCCAGCTCTCGTCCTCCCACTTCCTGGGCACCACACACTGTGAGTTAGCAGTGGGGTTAGGGTTGCCCACCTTTATGCTGGCTACTTTGTTGAAGCATTACCAAGCACACAAAAACGGGATCAGATGAATGAATGAATAAAAATACTTTTGGAAAGAGATCACACATTAGAGTAAAGAAGATTTCTACATTACAGTATCAATTAAATAACTGTGGGATTTTTAGCAAATCACTTAAGCCCTAAATTCCCATGAGGTCAGTTGTTACAAAATGTTGCCAACTATCCAGGCTGGTAGAAGGTTTAGTAAGTCTTTCATGTGACTTAGTAACTATAAACACAATGACTGTAACAAGCAAGCAAGAAAAAGTATCCAACAAAGGTTACCACCTGCACCCTGGGAGTGATCCCACAGGCTTGATCTCAAAGTGGTCCCCATGGGCTCAACCACAGGGGTCAGGGGGTTCTCTCTGCCTGATGCCAGCAGACACCATTCCACTCCGAGGATCTACTGAATTTGGCCTCCAAGAATCCTTTCATCAAAGTGTTGTCCTCTTGTCACAAAGGACGAACAGCTCACAAGATTACCTGAACTGTGTTGTACAGAAGTGCTTTGCACATAAAAACTGAGTAGATTTTTTAAATTTAAGTTTGCACTTGTATCATAATTTAACCCATTCAACTCAAATCAAACTCACTGTCGGCAAGTTGATTCCGACTCGCAGTGACCCTGTATGAGGCTGTAAACCTGTCTAGGAGCAGACAGTAAACCTGTCTAGGAGCAGACAGTAAACCTGTCTAGGAGCAGACAGTAAACCTGTCTAGGAGCAGACAGCCTCGTCTTTCTCCTGAGAGGCTGCTGGTATGTTCAAAATGCCGACCTAGCCGTTATCCTACCACACCAGAGAACACCTACGCCTTGTTTTTCTTAAACCGAGTTGAAAGTTGTGGAGAAAGAACTTACACCCATTTATAGCCCAAAGTAGAGAAAACTAAGAGCCCCAACAAATCCGTATCAACATCAGTCCAAACTGACTACGGTTGGTCGGACATGAAAAATGCATGCGGCTGCCTTGCGTAATGTACATGAAGTGCTGACGTAATGTATGTGAAATGTCAACATAATGTACATGAAAGATGGTCACGGCAAATACTACGTGGGTTCATAAGGAGGGGTCCTGAGAGGTGCAATGAGAAATCAACACCACAAAAAGTGGGTACATCTCAGAGATGCGCTGAACTGGCTGGGAGTACCTGGGTGGTGCAAATGGTTAAGTGCTCAGTTACTGACTGGAAACGTTGCTGGTTGGAATCCACCCAGAGGAACCACAGAAGAAAGGTCTGGCAATCTACTTCAGAAAGGTCACCGCCATTGAAAATACTATGGAGTACAGTTCTACTGTAACACACGTGGGGTTTTTGTTTTCTTTCCAGAGAACAGAGGATGTGCCTTTGTGTGCCATTATGCCTCCTGCAGTGGGACGCATGTCAACTCTGAGTGCAGGCGGGTACGAAGGTGGCGAGGCAGCAGGCAAGCAGCAACCTGAGCACAAGGGGCTTAGCCTAGCTCTGTAAGGCGTGCCTGCCAGCAACTACGGGGAATGCAGACACGCTGTCTTCTCTTGCAGGGCCCCAAGTCAGCTCCACTGGTCCTTCTGCATCTTCACCTCCTTCTGAGCAAATCACAATGGCAGACTCCCACATGAAGGCTTCCCTTCCTAGAGAACATGTGGTATTACCAGCAACCCCAACTACCACCACAAAACCACCCGGGCCATCAGGTAGGTTCCGCCTCACAGCATCCCTATCAAACACAGCAGAACTGCCCCACACAGTTTCCAAGACTACGAAACCGACTACCACATCATTCTCCCCAGGAGCTGCAGGTAGACTCGAACTGCCGACTTTTGGGCTAGCAGTCTAGCACTTAACCACTGTGCCACCAGGGCTCTTAAATAACCATAAATACCACTTCCATCCAAAATCCCCAAACAAAAACCAAAAAACAAATCCACGGTATTTGACAGTGACCCTGTAGGGGGATGCTGCCAAGTGCTCTCCGGTCGGTTCTGACTCATAGTGACCCTGTACAGCGTTTCCAAGGGGCAGCTGGTGGCTTTGAACTGCTGACCTTCTTGTTAGCAGTCCCGTGTGCATCCCAGAACACCACAGCAGGCGTCCTGTAGGAGAGCAGACTGTTTCACAGGGTTTCCAAAGTTGTGACTCCGTACACAAGCGGACTGCCTCACCTTTCTCCCACAAATTGTATGTTAGGGAATATTCTGGGATTACGGCCATCTCAGGAGATGGCTGTATCTGTTAGTATATACTCTGGGATTGAGGCCATCTCAGGGGATGGCTTTGTATGTTAGGGAATACTCTGTACTTTGTACGTTAGGGAATACGTTAGGGCATTATTATTACTATCTCCTACACAGGGGGTCCTGGTGGGGCACTGTGGGATAAAGCACTGGACCACGAGGTCAGTTTGAATCACAAGGTGGGTGATCAAACTCACCAACCGCTCCTCGGAAACAGAACTGACTCAACAGCACCTAACAACAACAACAACATATAGGATGGCTAGGAACCAGAACCAATTCGACTGTACGTAACAACATCATGTAAGGTGGCTAGGAGTTGGAACCAACTTGACGACACCTAACATTAACAACACACAGGGTGACTAGGAATCAGAACCACTCGATGGCACCTAACAACAACATCATGTAGGGTGGCTAGGAGTTAGAACCGACTTGACTGCAGTGGTTTGGGTTTGGGTACAGTGATAGCTGAGGCTTGGGGCCGGCTCTGACCTGGTGTAATTATCCTGTGTTGTCAATACTCACTGCTACGTTCACAAAGTCAGATGCAATCTGCTGCTGCATTTTGAGTCAATCTCTCCTGAGATATAAAAGGGGAGGAAGTGACCAGAGAAAGAGAGGCCCCACCACCACCATGAGAGAAGAGCCGGGAGTCGGGTGTGGCCATTGAATCTGGGACCCCAGCCCTGAATGTTTGAGGGAACAACCTAGATCCAGGGGAAGGTTGATGCTGAGACGCATGGAGGACTCCGAGGCATGCATGGCCTACAGATGCTGCAGCTGAACTCTAACCCCCTAACCTATGAGAGAGTAATGTTCTGCTTGTTAAAGCATCAACTGGAGGGTTTTCAGCTGCAACGGCACTAGAGCAAGAAGACAGGTATCAACTCCCACTCTGACCACATCTCCTGGACAGTCTGTTGAGCAGCCTCACTTTGTACCTTTGGTTTCAAGGGGCTCCAGTATGTTCTCCCACCGTCCACTTCCTAGTGGCCCTGAGTCTGGTGGTCCTTTCCCTGGTTTCCAAAACCCAAGTGCTGATTCTCTCAGACGCTGTGGTCCCCAACCTGGAAGACTGCCCCGGACTGTGAGACTACCTTACTCCTTAACATCCCTTCTTCAAAGAGCACCAACTTCAGCTTCTTGACACAAACCTCCTCAAAGGGCAGCTCGAGAAGACAAAGTCAAGTATGACAATAAAATGTGCACAGACCTGGGGTTACAAACCAAAAGGCAAGGACACGCTCAGCATTTCTCCAGCTGAGGGAATGGAAGAAAAAATTCAAGCCTCAGCTTGTAACACTGAAGGATTCTGTCAGCAAAAAATTGAACAATGCAGAAATCATCAAAGGCAGATAGAGAGAAGGAATATACAGAATCAATGCACCAAAAAGAAATGGTTCATGTTCAACCATTTCAAGTGATAGCATATGATCAAAAGCCAATGACACTGAAGGAAGCAGTTCAAGGTGCACTGAGAATTGGCAAAAAACAAGGCACCTGGAACTGATGGAATAAAAATTGAAATCTTTCAATGAAGTGAGGCAGCACTGGAGGCACTCACTCATCTCTGCCAAGAAATTTGGAAGACAACTATCTGGCCAACTGATTGGAAGAGATCCGTATTTGTGTCCATTCCAAAGAGAGATGATCCAATGGAATGTGGAAATCATCGGACAATATCTTTGATACCCCATGCTAGTAAAATTTTACTAAAGGTAATACAGAAATGGCTGCAAGCATACCTTGACAGAGAACTT
>NW_006409156.1:300587-317784 GCF_000296735.1 Chrysochloris asiatica
AAAAAAAAAAAGATAGTTTTGAATCTGGAGATTTAGTAGAATATAAAGGAGTTTCAACATCTCAGTGGGACGTCACTGGATCTTTGGCGTCCTGGCAGGGCACTGTAAGATAAGCTCTGAACCACAAGGTCAGCTTGAACTGCAAGGTCAGCAGTTCAGACTCATCAGCCACTCCTCAGAAACCCTATACAGGGTCACTAGGAGTCGGAACTGACTCGATGGCACTCAACAGCAACACAGTAGTTCTGCAGGTCAATATAAAACATTTACAAATGATTTCTCAGACTTTTTTTCTTCAATCCTTACCCAATGATATCAAAAATATTTTTTCTCCTTATCCGGCCTAAATCTGGAACCAGCTCACATCAGCAGCAGCAGCAGAGTTTGTATAACCTTTCTTTGCTGCATTTATTACAGAACAGCCACGTATTCAAGCACACCCATATTCTGTTGTGAAATGCAAAGGCAGGAACTTGGACATTGTTTTGTAAGGAAACACGAGCAGCTCACTTCAAAAACAGCTTAAATTAAAAAGTACAAAGAAAAGGGGTTTCCTCGGCTAATCAAGCCAGAAACTAGGCATTTCCTCTTTGACCCCCTCAGGGCCTCCAGGGCCAGCCCGACTCATCTCATTGTCTCAAAGTGACAACACTGTGTGTGCTGAAGAACAGCTGTTCTCCCCAGCCCAGAACCACAGCACGTGCTCCCACCACTTAGAATTCAGCACATGGGGTTGGACCAGGGGGCTCCTGGAAGTTCATGGAAAAGCGGAATGAAAAGATCATGGAAAACTTCTACCTCTCCACCATCCTGGTGTGGAGCTGTGGGTTAACGTGCTAGACTGCAAGGGTGGTTTGAACTACAAGATCAGCAGTTCAAATTCACCAGTCGCTCCTCAGAAACCTTATACAGAGTTGCTATGAGTCAGAACCAACTGGACGGAATTTAACAACAAACCATCTTTTTGAAGCCTCCTCATTATCTATTTTTAATGCCCACAGACCTGAGGGGTAGGTAGAAGCATTGGAAGGCTTACCACAAGGTTGGCAGTTCAAAACCCATCAACCTCTCTGAGGGAGAAAGACCAGGCTGCCTGCTATCAAAGATTTACAGTCTTGGAAATCCTGTATCGGGTCACTATGAATCGGAAATAACTTGATGGAAATTGGTTTTTGTTTTTTTAGCAAATTTCAATCTGAATGTCAATTCTTCTTCCCTGTATCAGAAAATGTATTTTTTAAGAGTCCCAAGCAGAATAGGAGAAAACAATAGAACAAAACTCAAATCCTAAAAAAGACTCCATCTGCTTGAGCAGCAGAGTTTAGAGGAATCCCGAAACTACCCTCTGAACTTGTCACTGAAGCTATTTCTGCAGGTCACCTTCCAACCAAAGAGAAGAGACCCTATTACCACACAAGCAGTGTGACCTGTGAGTAATGCACCCCCTTACTTAAACCTTTACCTATCTGTATGAGATCAAACAGCCAACAGTTCCCAAAAAGCAAAGAGGAAAGGCAAGCAGGGGAGGGCGGGATCCAAATGGAAAAAGACAACACTGACACACTGTAACAATGGGGACCAATGGCAAGGGCTGGTTTGTAATGAAATTGTTACAGGGGAGTCTAATTGACTCTGCAAATGCTCACCTAATTTCCCCCCCCTCACAGGATAGATATTAATACCCTTTAATGTTTCACAATGTTTTCTTTTCCCCTTAGAAGATTTATAGCATGGAATTTAGTACGGAATAAAAGACTCAGGGAAAATAAACGAAAACCTCTTTCTGAACCTCCACGTTGTCAGATGTCAATCTGAAGTCTAGCAAATGTAGGGGTTTTGTTCCACGAGACACGTGAGTGCGTCCATCATCGGTCACCCGGTCACCCATTGAATCGGTGACTTTTCAGTAAGAAACCATCCAACAATCACACGCCCTTACTTACCGAGACAAGGTTGTTTTTCCAGAACCAGGCAGGCCTCTTAAAAGGATCAGTAACTTCTGTAACTTCTGCAGCTTTTCCTCCGGAGACTGCTGCTTCATAAACACGCCAATCGCGTGACACTGGTTCCCGGAACCGCCTCCCCAGCACTCTTGTCGGATTTCACAGAAACCGTTATGTACACGACCATCTTGCACACCAAGATCGCTTCCACAGGGACGACAGTCAGTGTATTTACTGCTTTGATCAGTGGGCAGGGCGCCCCAGTTAACAGGACAAGTGTTGCCATAAAACTCGTTTCGTGGCTGAGAGTTCTCTTGGACCTGGAACAAATGTGGTGGTGGCTTTGGTGGAGGCTGAAATCGCTGGATGTTTAAGTGATAGCTAAAGTTGGGGGGAGGAAGCAGAGGAGGAGGAGGGCAAGGTGGGGGTACAAAAGGAGGCACTGCTCGCCACTCAGGTCTGAAGGGAGCAAATGGAAGACCACAGAACGGAGGGACAATCTGTCCACCAGAGGGATATCTGCCCGGCTCATTGCCCAAGTCCTCCTGGTACCCAGCCTGGGCCTGCAGAGCGTCACTAAGGGGTCCCTCATCCACTCTGAAAAGACTGTTTGGGTAGGCCTGGTAATAAGGAGTAAGTGGTGCTGGACAGGGGCTGGGCACCGGACAGCTGCTGCTTTCCAACTCATCTGTCTCCTTCTCAAGCTCTTCAATTTCTTTGTAAAACTGGAATAATTCATTGTCGATCTCTGATTTCTGGGGCTTGGGCATGGGTGGCTCCTCTCGCCCTCCTTTGCCATTGACAGCCCTGCTGGCATCTGCGGGATTCCTCCTCTCATGGCCTTTCTTCTTCTCGGGGGGCTGGTAAATGGGGCCTATGAAGGCTTTACTAGTGCTGTAGATGCCGTCGTCCGTGGGTGTCGCTGGCTGGCGGGCCTCAGCAGGAAGCTGCGGACCAGTGCATTCCGGAGCACATGGCTGGCTTCCAGGCTTCACACCACACACAGCTTTCGGCTCATCTGTTGTTCTATGGCTGTCCTCGGGAGGATGGCTACTTCCTCTGAAGTCCACGTCGGCCACATGGGCCCAGCCGCGCCCAGGCTGCTCTTGGGGTCTGTGAAAGTCGGCCACACCACAGTGGGAGACAGCGTAAGCCCCTTCGGTGGGCTTCAGTCGCTTGTAGGAGGGCTCACTCATCAGTTTCTCTCCATGACCCAAGGCTTCCGCTTCCACTTCACCATAAGGCATCTGCAGAGAAAACAGAGCACAGAGGGGAGAGCTAACTTTCACACAGGAGCCCAGCTGGCGCCATCAGGCAGTTCTGTCTTAGAGGGTCGCTGTGGGTCAGAACCCACTCAGTGGCATCAAACCGCCACCAGCAGTGACACAGCTGGAAACAGACTTGATGGTACCAAACAACACGATTTTAAAATGTAAGCAGAAAAAGACTGAAGGGCTGATAAAGACAGTCAGTGCTAACCTCTTCCCAAAATACTAGCATCATATTGTCATATTATAATCACTTACTGGACTCCTCATGGGGCGTTGTAGGGTCAGCACTGGGATTGAAACCACAAGGTTGACAGTCCAAACCCACCAGCTCCTCCTAGTAAACCCCATACAGGGTCGTTATGAGTCAGAATCAACTCGACGGTGCTTACCAACCCAACAGCAATAATCACTATTTAAAGACTGTCATAAATTGAATTACAGTTACACATGGGGCTGCTAACCAAAAAATCAGCAGTTCGAATCTACCAGCTTCTCCACATTGTACAGGGCCACTACAGTGACTCGGAATCAACTTGATGGTCCACCACCACCACGTAAAGGACTGAAACAAACAAAGATCTATCTCACCTTTCACCTAGAAGATCCATTTCTGGATTTAGAACATTTTGAACACTAAATGTGCAATGTCTCAGACGTAGCTGGACAATACAGATTACAATGGCGTCTCAGGAAGTACGACGGCCGCCTGAGTTGATACCTACGCTGGTGCAGACACGGGCCACTGGGAAGGTGCTCTGTGCATCTTCCTGTTTTGATCAATGTGTCTTCAGGAATCACGGTCCCCACTCCCAAAGCTCAGCCAGACACAACGCTTTAGCCACCAAACATTAACGCACTGATGTGGGGTCAACACGCAATCACAGCCACCCTAAAGGACAGAGTACAGCTGACCCTTTGAATCCCCAAGACTGTACATCCTTACGGGAACACCTTTTCCCGAGCAGCAGCTGGTGGCCTTGAACCACTAACCTTGCAATTAGCAGCCCATATGATTGTACACTGCACCACTAGGGCTCTTTGTAATACAAACATGATATTAATTCAAATACTACTCTTTATGGGACTTTTTCCCGTGACTAGAATATGTTGTTGTTAAATGCCTCGAATCTGTTCTGACTCATAGCAATCCTCTATAGAGTTTCTGTGGAGAGGCTGGTGGGTTTGAGCCGACGAGCTCGCAGGCTAATTCATATCCTACAGTGCCACAGCAGAGCAAAAGGGGTTCCCAAATCGATGTATGGCTTTAATTAAAAGAAAGAAGAGTATAAATCCAATGTCCTAAAATTGACACAATAGATTAAATAAAATAAAAAAAAATCTAATGCTCTATTTACCTCAGGGTCATTTTGGCTTCCCTTGTAAGTCCTTCCTATCCTTAAGAGTACAATCTAAATCCCCGTTTTACTCAATATGGACTGTCGTTGTCGTTGTCATTGGTCAGTGCTGTTGAGTTAGTTCCAACTCATAGCGACCCTGTATAGAGTATTCAAGGAGTGACTAGTGAGCTTGAACTGCCGACCCTGCAGTTCCAACCGACTTTGCAGTCTAACACATTAACCCAGAGTGCTGCATATCTGCTGCACGAAACCTCTTTAAAGTGTTCAAGAGCAAAGATGTCAGCTTGAGGACCTTAGTCCTCAGTGTACCTGACCCAAGCCATGGTATTTTCAATAACCTCATATGGACAGTCAATATGGAAGACCATAGAAGAATTGATGCTTTTGAGTTATGGTGTTGGAGGAGAATATTTAAAGTGCCATGGGCTGCCCAAAGAACCAACAGATCTGCGTTGGAAGAAGTGCAGTCAAAGTGCTCTTTATAATCCAGGGCGACCAGACTTCATGAGTTTTGGACATGTTGTCAGGAGGGGCCAGTCCCTGAAGAAGGACATCATGCTAGGCAAAGAGAGGCTCAGAGAAAAAGAGGAAGGCCCCCAAAGAGATGGGTTGGCACAGTGGCTGCAACAGTGGGCTCCAAGAGAACCATGGTTGTGAGGATGGCGCCCGACCAGGCAGGAGTGTTCTGTTGGGCACCTAGCAAACAACTCAGTCCTGTCGAGCAGGAGAACAGGAAAGACTAGGGGAAGGGCAGAAAGGCAAAGGATGCAGGGAGGCAGAGAGAAGATAACTAGACGCCGCTCTCCAGGAAGCAGAGCCCTCACTTCTGCAGCAGCTCACCTAAAACGCCAGGGCAAAGTCCCCAGGAAAAGCGAGGGCGCTGTGGAGCAATCAGGCCTAAACACAACCTACTTGTATTGTTAAGTGTCGACGAGTCAGTTCTGACACACAGCGACCCTGTATAGGGTTTTGGAGGAGCGGCTGGTGGGTTTAAACAGCTGACCTGTGGTTAGCAGTCCTGCGCTTCTCCTACGACGCCCCCTGGGACTCAGGACACTGCCTAGGCCCCATGAAACGTGAACACCTGGGCCAGAGTGAGCCACCTTCCAGGCCTTGACTAGAACTGATGACGCTCTCCAAGACAAAGGGTCACTCAGGGCTGGTAGCGCAGTGGGATATGTGCCCACGGTTTGAGCCCACCAGCTGCTCCACATGAGAAACATGAAGCTTTTTACTCCCCAGAGAGTATAGATTGACAATGAGCCAGCCCTGACTGACCAAGCCAGCTGGAGTCCTAGTGTGTGGCTCTAGGTTAAGCACAGGACTGATAACCGCCGCTCTTAGAAACCCTATTCAGGGTTGCTGTGAGTCCTGGTGTGGTGCTATGGGTTAAGGTGCCAGACTGCAAACTTGGTTTGAACTGCAAGGTCGGTGGTTCAAGCTCACCAGGTGCTCTTCGGAAACCTTGGACAGGATCGCTATGGGTCGGAACCGACTCAGCGGCACTTAACAACAAATGTGCGGCACTGTAGGATAAGCACTGGACCGAGAAATCAGTTTGAACCACAAAGTTGGCAGTTCAAACCTACCAGCCATTCCTTGGAAACCCTATACAGGATCGTTATGAGTCAGAACTGACTCGACGGCACTTAACAACAACAACCAAGTCAGCTGGAGCCCTGGTGGCGCAGTGAGTAATCACAGAAGACAGGCATTCAAACCTATCCGGAGGGCCCGCGGGAGAAACACCTGGCGATCTGCTCCGGAAGAGATCACAGCTTAGAAATCCTATGGGGCAGTACTACTCTGTCTGTATCTACAGAGTGGCACAGTGTAGGAATCGACTCCAAGGCAGTGGGTTTTTGGAATAAGACAGCGAGCACACGAGACACTAAAAGAAGGAGGAAGAAACCGAAAACTAAACACAATTGACTACCCGGGCCTCACTTGAAACGGGGTGTCTACTCACCTTATTCTACAGCTTTGCATTGACCTTTACCTCCCAACAAAACCTTCTAGAAAGCGTTCGACGAAAGAAAGAGAACGCGGAGACACAGGTCCCTATGCAGAAGCCCAAGAGACCACAAGCCCAGACCTGACAACCGAGTCGACAAGCCCCGCACCTCCGTACGCAAGATGGTGGCCGCCTCACGATTCCCAGGTAGGAAGCCTGGGTGCGCGCGGGGTGTTGTGGGAATTGAAGTCCGGCGTTACCTCCGGTTCTCTGTAAACGTCGTGGTCTGTAGACTCTGTTTCCCAGAAGGCAATGCGATATATCCTTCCTCCACAAACTCAGGACAAGAATGGAGACTTGGTATCCCAGAATCCATTGCGCCAGCACGGACTTGTTTGCCAACAAACCAAAACCCGGAAGTTGTTCCCTGGTATGGGGCAAAAATGTTTAGGAACACGAACTTCTTCATTAAATATCATTGGATCTTGATCGTATACTCGAAATGGTTGAACATCCACCATTTCTTTTTGGCACAGTGACTCTGTGTATTCCTTCCACATTCTTTTGATGCTTTATGAATCGTTCAATACTTTACCCTTTGAATCGTTCAATTTTTAAAGTAGAGGTTTGAATTTTTTCTTAAGTTCCCTCAGCTTGAGAAATACTGTACGTGTACTTTCCTTTTGGTTCTCTAACTCCAGGTCTTTGCAAATTTCATGATAATATTTGACTTTGTTTTCTCGGGCTGAGCTTGGAAATTTTCTATTCAGCTCTTTTACCTCCTCATTTGCTTTAGCATGTCTACTCTGGAAAAGGAGCTCTGGTAGCGTAGTGGTTACCAGTCGGGCTGCTAACCTCAAGGTCAGCAGTTCGAAACTACCAGCTGTTCCTCAGGAGAAAGAAAAGGCTTTCTGCTCCCATAAAGATTTACAGCCTCGGAAACCCTATACAGGGTCGCTCTGAGTCAGAACTGACTCCACAGCACACCACCACCACCACGCTGGAAAGCAAGTTTCAGAGTCTCCTGACACCCAATGATTCTGAAGAAAGAAGTCCAAGCTGCACCGAAGGTTTTGGGGAGGGGAATAAACAAAAGCCTAAGAGAAATTGATTGATGGATTACAAATGGAAATATTCAACAAACCGATGCAGCACTAGAGGCATTCACTCATCTCCTAAGAAATGGAAGACGTTTGGAAGACAGCTACCTGGCCAACTGATTGGAAGAGATCCATGTTTGTGCCCATTCAAAGAGAGGTGACCCAACAGAACATGGAAATCATCATATAATATCGTTAATATCGCATGTAAGTAAATTTTTTCTAAAGGTAAGTTTTCAATGTCTGCAACAGCATATTGACAGAAAACTGCTAAGTTTTCAAGCCAGATTTTCCGTAGAGGATGTGGAACAAGGGATATCATTGCTGGTGTCAGATGGATCTTGGCTGAAAGCACAGAATACCAGAAAGATGTTTACTTGTGCCTTATTGACTATTCAAAGTCTTTTGATTGTGTGGATCATGACAAGCTACGGAAAACATTGTGGAGAATGAGTATCCTAGAACACTTCTTTGTGCTCATGAGGAACTGAAAATAAACCAAAGGCAGTTGTTAGAACAGAACAAGGAACACTTAATAGTTTAAAATTAGGAAAAGTGTGTGCCAGAATTATATTCTTTCACTATACCTATTTAGTCTGTATGCTGATCATATAATCTGAGAAGCTGAATTATATGAAAAAAAAATGTGACATCATGATTGGTAGAAGAGTCATTAAAAACCTGCAATATGCACATAATACAATCTAGCTTGCTGAAAGTGTTGTTGTGGTGGTGGTTAGTGCTGTTGAGTTGGTTCTGACTCATAGTGACCCTGTATAGGGTTTCCAATGAGCAGCTGGTGAACGTGAACCTCTGACCTTGCAATTCAAACTGATCTTACAGTCTAACGCATTAACCCGCAGCGACACTCCAGGACTACTGCTGAAGCCATAGCGGACTTAAAATACTTACTGACAAAGATCAAAGACCACAGCCTTCAGTGTAGGTTGTACCTCAGCATAAAGAAGACAAAAATCTCCACCAATGGACCAATAATATAACATCAAAATATATGGAGAAAAGATTGACATTGTCAAAGACTTCCTTTCGCTCAACATACATGGAAACAGCAGTCAAGCAATCAAATGATGTATTGCATTAGGCAAATCTGCTGCACAAGACCTCTTTAAAGTGTTGAAGAGCAAAGACATCAGTTTGAGGACTGAGGTGTACCTGACCCAAGCCATGATATTTTCAATAACCTCATATGCATGTGAAAACTGGACAGTGAATAAGGAGAACTGTAGAGTTATGATATTGGAGGAGAATATTGAAAGTGCCATGGGCTACCAAAAGAACAAATCATTCTGTGTTGGAAGAAGTGCAGCCAGAATGCTCCTTGGAGGCCAGGATGGCTAATCTTTATATCTCATACTTCAGACATATTATTATCAGGAGGAACCAGTCCCTGGCGAAAGTTTGATAAGGTGAAGGGTCTGAGAAAAAGAGGAAGACCCCCAATGAGATGGATTGGCACAGTGACAGCAGCAATAGGCTTAAGTGTAGCAACGATTGTGAGGTTGGCGCAGGACCAGGCAGTGTTTCATTCTCTTGTGCAGAGGATTGCTATGGTTGATACCAACTCAATGGCACCTAACAACAACAACAACCTGGCCGGAAAAGTGGACACCTGCTCCAACGTGTATGCCCATATGAAAGAGAGCATGAATGTCATGCCTGGCATCTCACATGAATGCATAAGGTACTCCTTTTAAACTTTCTAGAAGACAAAGAACTAGCAGGCTTTTCAAAGGCGACAATCTGGTATCTTCATGTAGAATTGTCATCATTTCTGAGAAAAGCCACCAGTTGTTTTAGGATCATGCACGTCTACGAAAAGAGGATGTCTGCAGCAGAAGACACTAAAAATAATCCTGAGAGAACCGTGTCATGTCATATCCAACTTGTCTCGGAAATAAAAACCAATGACTGAGCTTCCTCGTTTGAGGGGTCAGTATGTAGCGAGAGATTGGAGTTCCGCCTGGTATCAAGTGTTATGTAATTTCTCAATTAAAAATAAATACAAGTGACACCTGAGGACCCCTAAGCCCATGGACAAGGACCTAGCCATGGAGGGCTAGAGCAGAGAGTGAAACGTTCAGCTGATGTGAAGTGAGGGGAGATGCACAAGAACACCCATACTTGTAGATAGTACCCATTCAACCTAGTTGCAATAGCTTGATGATCAGAACTCGACTAGAGGAAGATTTAAAAAAAAATTTTTTTTTGGTAAAGGAAACATGTGTAAATTGCTATAATTCAATGAACTTAACCTATACTTATGGATGTAGTAGCTCAAAATACCAACTCAGAGGGGAGGAGTCTTCACATCAAGTATCAATGCTATCCCCTCTATGTACAGGGTAGGTAGGGATGGACAACTTAGACATTGCTACCTAAAAAGGGGGGGGGGTCGCTGTAAAGGCATGAAGAGACTGGCTTACAAGTTTTCAAGAGGGAGTTTAGTTTCAGAGTATGTGGAGGCAGAGATGAGAACATGGAGAAATTGAGCAGCTGAGGACTCCAGACTCATGGAAAGAGAAAGGCTGTGTGCTGGTGGCCAGGCATGCTTGCAGAATGTGTCCTTGGGTTGTTTAAGTGGTTATATATTCCTGAACGGTTTTGTGTACATCGCTCCACCCCCAAAAGAAAAAAACAGAGGGAATAGAAGCAAATACTGTTGAATGACGATGCACGGAAGAGATTGTCATCATTGCAATGAAACAATGAGTGTAAAACCAATGTTCTCCCACGTAAACATCACTCGATTCAGAAGAAACACTTAAAAGTAAATAAATAAATAAACACAAAACAAAAACCTGTCACTCCTCAGGCCTGTGGCCCCCTTTTCGACCAGATCACTTCTTTCCTGCCAGATCACTGCCCTCAATGGCGTAGTTGCTGACCTCTTCATATTTAAATAAATCTTTTTGTAGATGTCTTCCCTTCCCAGCTTCTCTTAAATATACAGATAGTTAAAAATCACACTTTGAAATGTTTGCATTTGATTATATAGTTAACACCATCGAGACCAAGAAGTTTCACCCAGTAACAAAGAATCTTCTCAAATACAAATACTCTTAAATTTCCTCCTGATTAGATTCAACTTATGTTGTTGCCATTAGGTGCAATCCAGTAGGTTCCGACTCATAGCCACCTCTATGTACAACAGAACAAACACTGCCTGGTCCTACACCATCCCAACAACCGCTGCCATATTTGAGTCCATTGTTGTTGCCAATCTGCCAATCCATCTCATTGGGGGTCTCCCTGTTTTTGGTTTCCCTCTTTTTCACTGGCCCTTCACTTTACTAAGAGTGATGTCCTTCTCCTGGAACTGGTTCCTCCTAACAATATGCCCAAAGTGCAAGAGATGAAATCTCACCATTCTGAATGAACTTCTTCCAAGACAGATTTCTTTGTTTTTCTGGCAGTCTGTAATACGTTCAATATTCTTTGCCAACATCATAACTCAAATGCATGAGTTATTCTACTGTCTTCCTTATTCATTGTCCAACATTCACATGCATATGAGTCGGTTAAGAATACCATGGCTTTACCTTAGTCCTCAAAGTGACATCTTTGCTCTTTAACACGTTAAAGAGGTTTTGTGCAGCAAATTTGCCTAATGAAATAAGCCATTTGATTTCTTGACTGCTGCTTCAATAGCATTGGTTATGGATCTAAGCCAAATGAAGTTTTTCACAACTTCAATCTTTTCTGTTTATCATGGTATTATTTATTGGTCCAGTTATGAGGATTTCTGTTTTCTTTTACACTGAGTCCAATCCATACTGAAGATTGTGGTCTTTGATCTTTATCAGTAAGTATTTAAAGTCCTCTTCACTTTCAGCAAGCAAGGCTGTCATCTGCATATTGTAGATTGTTAAAGAGGCTTCCTCCAATCCTGATACGATATCCTTCTTCATATAATCCAGGTTCTTGGATTATTTGCTCAGAATACAGAATGAATAAGTATGGTGAAAGGATACAACCCTGATGCACACTTCTGATTTTAAACAATACAGTGTCCCTTGTTCTATTTGAATGACTACTTTTTGGTCTCTGTACAGGTTCCTCATGAGCACAATAAATGTTCTGCGATTCCCATTCTTTGCAACATTATCCATAGTTGTTTATGATCTACAATAAATTCAATTTATATGTTCTTAAAATACCCACATACATGAACTTCTGAGCCTAAGGCTCCTTGCTGCATCCTTATTGATGATATTAATCTTTATCACTCCATCAAGATGTTGTTCAACTTTCTCCAATGCATAGTTTCCCCTCTTACAACAAATAAACACTTTTGGAAGAAATGGAACCAGAATGTTTCTTAGAAGGGAGATTGACAAGGCCTTGTCTCTCTTATTTTGGACATATCTTCTGGATATACTAGGCAATAGAAAAGGACATCATCTTTGCGAAATCATTGACAACCCTCAATGAGATGGATTCGTACAATAGCCACAACCATGGACTCAAACACAGCAATGACCAGGAAGATGGCAGGACCAGGCAACCTTTAGTTCTATTGTATGCAGGGTCACCGTGGGTGGGAGTCAATGGGACAGCAACCAATAAGAACTAGAACAGATTCTGAGACCAAGCAAGTATCTGATTCCTAATCAAAGTTTTCCTCATGGTTTGTTAGCCCTTGATTGTTTCTCCCAATATTTACCTTGATGGTTCCAAAATGTTTTATTTCCCCTGATCCCACAACTGTTCTCTGAAATTCATTTTTGGATCTTTTCCCGTTTATGAAAATGTGATGGGTAAGATTATGCATCAACTTGATTGGGCCATAATTCTTAGTCGTTTGTCAGTTATGATGCCATCATTGCCAGGGTGAGATTGATATACTGCAATCATGGTGGTACAGTGCTTAGAGCACTGGACTGTTAACCAAAAGGTTGGTAGTTCAAACCCACCAACCACTCTGAGGGAGAAAGACATGGAAATTTGCTTCTATAAAGATTACAGCCTTGGAAACCCTTTAGAGCAGTTTTGGAGTCCTGGTGTGGCTCTGTAGGGTAATCACTAGAATGCTAACTGCAAGGTCAGCAGTTCAAACTGTTAGAAATGCATTCCAATGTCACACAAAAGACACTCGGTGAGACTAAATGACCTTGGCAAAACAAAATTTACTCCTGCAAGAGGGTGCTTGTGCATAGCCATACAGGAACAGGCCAGCAAGCACACCTAGTGGGCAGTCCACTCGGGTTTGTAATCCCTGACGCAAGTCTTATGGCTGTGTCTCACCCCACTGGCTAGGGCTTTGACTGCACAATCTTTTCCCTTACCCTTTTGGCTAGTTCAAATTTCTAAGGTGTGCATTCCCATTTCAGGAAATAGTAAAAAGAAGAAGAGAGGTCATATAGTCCCTACTCACTTCAGGAAATAGTAAAAGGAAAAGAAAGCTCATAAAGTCTCTGCTCACTTCGGGAAGTAGTCAAAGAAAAAGAGATCATAAGGTCTTTACTCACTTCAGGAAGTAGTCAAAGAAAAGAGAACGGTCACCCAAATACAATAAACAGGATTATGATCATTTTTTGAGAAAAGGTATTCATTCCCACAAAACCTACCAGTCACTCCTTGGAAACCCTACACAAGGTTGCTATGAATCAGAATCCACTGTATGGTACTTAACAACAATGACAACAATGCTATGAATCAGAATCCACTGTATGGTACTTAACAACAATGACAACAATCACCTTCAGGGTGAGATCAGCTATGAGCAGCCAATCAAATGAAGGAGAGTTTCCCTGGGGTTGTGGCCTGCTGACCATATATGTAGACACTCCGACAAAGCTCCCTTCACTTTTGCTACATGTGGACTCTGTATCTGGCTTGTCATCTTCTGACCTCTGGGGTCTTTGGACTTGAGCCAGCAGCCTTCACATTGCCTGGTGACCTTGGATTAATTCACCTCTGGAGCCAGCAGCCTGCCGTCTGATCTGCGAATCTTGGGTTCATCAGCTGCTGCAGCTGTGTGAATCAGGAGACACTTCCAGCATGACATCTGACCCATAGACTTGGAACAGCTATGTGAACCATATCCTCGATATATATATATTTCACTGGTTTTGCTTCTCTAGAAAGTCCAGCCTAAGACAGTTTCTCAGAAACCATTGACAACAATTTAGCAACATCCTAAATTCTCTCAGGATTCCCCAATATTTTTAATCAAGATCAAGATACTTGAACTCAGGGCAACTGGGTGGTCCCTTCAAATCTTTTCACTGCTCTTGGGTTTTATTTCTATCACACTAATGGAGTCCTGGTGTGGTGCTGTGGGTTAATGCACCAGAGCACAAAGCCATTTGAACTGCAAGGTTGGCAATTCAAGCTCACCAGATGCTCTTTGAAAACCTTATACAGGGTTGCTATGGGTTGGAATTGACTTGATGGCACTTAACAACAACAACAATGGACCAAGAGGCAATTGTTTGAACAGAACATGGGAACACTGAATGGTTTAAAATTAAGAAAGGTGTGCAACAGGGTTGTATTCTTTCACCATACTTATTCAACCTGTATGCTGAGCAAATCATCTGAGAAGCTGGGTTATATGAAGAAAAGTTGGTTCCCACTCATAGCAACCCTGGTAAGATAGGGTTTCCGAGGAGTGGCTGGTGAGCTTGAACCGCTGACCCTGTGGTTCAAACCGACTTTGTAGTCTAGTGCATTAACCCGCAGCGTCACCCCAGGGGTCCTATAGAATGTGACTGTTTCATGAACTGTCTTACCTTCATCTTGTATTCCCTGACCCTGTGACCTTCTGGAAATAATAACACATTTCTTTCTTTGTTGTCCTCGTCCTTCTCTCTGAAAGGGACAGTTTGGGTCAATCCTAAGAAGAAAAGGACCTTGTTTTGACTCATAGTATGCCACGTGACAGAGGAGAACTGCCCCATAGGGTTTCCTAGACTGTCATCTGTTGTGTCACTATGTGTGGTGCTGTGGGTTAATGCGCTGGGCTGCAGAGCTGCTTGAACTGCAAGGTTGGCGGTTCAAACTTACCAGCTGCTCCTTGGAAACCCTATATAGGGTTGCTATGGGTTGGAACCAACCCAAAGGCACTTAACAACAACTCATATATCATCGACTCACAGCGCTCCCTGGTGTAATGGAGCAGAACTGCCCCACAGGGTTTGCTAGGCTGTCATCTATTGTGTCACTATATACTCATATGTTGTTGTTGTTGTTAAGTGCCATCGAGTCGATTCCGACTCATAGCGACCCTGTACAGGGTTTCCGAGGCTGTAAATCTTTACGGGAGCAGAAAGCCTCATCTTTCTCCTGCAGAGCAGCTGGTAGCTTCGAACTGCTGACCTTTCAGTTCGCAGCCTGATTCGTAACCACTACGCTACCAGAGCTATACTCTTATATATCATTCACTCACAGCGCCCCCTGGTGTAACAGAGTAGAACTGCCCCACAGGGTTTCCTAGGCTGTCATCTGTTGTGTCACTATATACTCATATAGATTATCCACTCACAGCGCCCCCTGTGACAGAAAGAACTGCTCCATAGGGTTTCCTGGGCTGCCATGTGTTATGTCTCTTTGGGTTTGATTATCCTTATACAATACTGAAGCTACACTAGAAGACCAGGAGCCCAACATTTAAATTAAATCAAATAATGTGTGTCTGACTTGCTGATTTGGGTTAATGTTCAGACAAGTCCCCTCGTCTTTGTGTGAGCAGTTTCTGAAATTCTAACCACATTCTCCCTGCAGGCAAACTATCCCTACAGGGCTGGCCAGGGATTTGTCCAAGCCCAGCTACACTGCTGGGATAATGGTCAGCAAACACTGAGGAAGTTAACAAAGAATTGAAATGACATAAGTTTATGGTGTGGATAGGACTCCCACTGTAGACCACAGCCTTCTGTAAACCAAATGATTTAGAATTTAAGCTCTAATACAGGAGAAAAAATGAAGTGCGTAAGAAGACAGCAACAAACCTATCACCTCCTTGTCAAACCCACCTTTCTGCGCCCCATGATGCTTTCACAGGACTCAGAAAGATGTGGAATCATTTTCTAGTCTTTAGATACCTTTCTTGTAACAGGTATGATATTCATGTCAAATTGGCTCTTTATTTCCTGTACACATAGAATCTAACCCAAAGAATCTTCTTTTATTATCACTTTAATAGCCTCGTAAACATTCAAACTTTTAGTATAATTGTGGTAGATAACGTCTTAGTTAAAATTCATGGTGCATAGCAGTTTTATGTGCAGGTTGCGCAAGTATATTACTACAGAGGTTTTTCAGTACTATGGTAATAAAGAAAAATGCTTTACTTGGACAACTCTAGCTGCTACATTCATAAATGATGCATTCTCAACTCAGAAAACCTAAAAGTAATTCACACAAAGTTGCAGGCATTATTCTAAGTTCACGATATCTTTGACTGATTGAATCCCCTCAGTCGTGAAGTAGCTACTGCTCTAGCTTTACGCCAGCTCCACAAGAGAAGACCTGCTGGTCTGTTCCAGTAAACACTGTTGGCTCGTTGTTAGGTACCAGCTAGTTGGTTCTGTCTCATAGCGACCTTACACAGTTGAGTGCTTAACCATTGTATCATCAGGGCTGGCCTAGGAAATCCTCTGGGGCAGTTTTACTTTGTCATCTGGAGTCGTTGAAACACTTGGATGGCACCTAACAACAGGTCAGAGATAGCCGGTTGAAAAGTAATCATTGTTAGGTGCCTTAGAGTCGGTGCTGATGAATAGTGACCCTATGCCCAACAGAACAAAACACTGCTTGCTCCATTCTCACAATTATTGTTTAGTTCCAGACCCTAGTTGCTGCCATTGTGTCAATTCATCTCATTGGGGGTCTTCCTCGTTTTCACTGACCCTCCACTTTTATGAAGCATGATGTCCTTCTTCAGAGACTTGTTCCTTCTTAACAATGTATCCAAAGTGCGAGAGACTGTTTTGCCCTCCTGACTTCTAAGGAGCACTCTGGCTATACTTGTTCCAAAACACATTTGTTTGTTCTTCTGGCAGCCCATGGTACTTTAAAAATTGTCTTCCAACACCATAACTCAAATGCCTCAAGTCTTCCTTATTCATTATCCAATGTTCACATGCATATGTTGTGGATTAAGTGCTATCAAGTCAGATTGGACTCATTGTGACCCTGTACAGGGTTTCTGAGGAGTGACTGGTGGGTTTGAACTACCAACCTAGGGGTTAACAGTCCAGAGCTGATTGTACAGTGCCACGCCAGGACTCTGTGCATGTGGCTTGGATCAGGTACACCTTAGCCCTCACATCGTTGCTCTTGGCCAGTTTAAAACAAAAAAAAAAGTTTTATTGTGAATTATGTGATAGTTTACATGGGATAACTTTAGCTTTACATTTATCCTATCATATATTGTTTCATTGCCATGGTTACAATCCCCTCCATGCATCATCAACCAAGCAAAGTGTATACCCCACAAGCCTGCCCCTTGGTCATTAGCACACAGCCCCCTCTCCCTCTCTTGATCTAAAGTCCCCAGCTGCTCCATCTCTGGCATCACTGTTTCTCTGGGTAGGGTCCCGCTCTC
>NW_006409156.1:318506-319513 GCF_000296735.1 Chrysochloris asiatica
CAGCTTAACACTTCACTCTCCACTCTAGTCCTCTGTGGCTATGTCACTGACTCTGGGCTCAAGAGTGCCTAGGTCTTGACACACTGCTGGTCTTGACCATTTTTAAGAAAAAAAATATGTATGTATTTTTATTGTGAATTGAAAAAAGGTTTACAGACAAGATGATCAGGTTTTACATTCAACAAATTCTACGCTTTGTTTCATCTCAGTGATTGCAATCCCTTCCATGCAACAATTGTCCTGCTTCCTCCCTGTGCTTACCCACGTACACATATCCTCTTTCAAACTCATATATTTGTGGGATATAAAAAATTATATATCCCACTCATCCCCCAATACCCACTCAGCCTGTGTCTCCGTGCACCTATCTACACACAGAACACGGTTGTTCCAAGGTCATGTATACATCACTGTTTCCCTCTCTCCCCTTTAGCCCTTGCATACCTCCCTGTGTCTTCACCTGTCTCCATCATTCTTCTGCCACCCTCCCTCTTCTTGTAGATAGCCCTCCCCATCACCTGAGCTAGCGTGTCTACTCTATACAGGGTTAGAACAGACTTGATGGCACGTAACAACAACACTCTAGCCTGGCGTGGCGCTGCAGGATAATGCACTAGACTGTAAGGTTGGTTTCTGCAAAGTCGGTGGTTCAAATTCACCAGCCGCTCCTTGGAAACCTTATACAGGATCACTGTGAGTCAGAACTGACTCGACAGCACTTAGCAACAACTATCTAGACAGTGAATTACTCTCTTTCCTCCCACCATGGCAGCCAGCAAAGAATGTTTTGTTTTTTTAGTATGAATACCTTTTCAAGATGTCAGCTTGAGGACTAAGGTGCACCTGACCCAGGCCATTGTGTTTTCAATAGCCTCATATGCATGCGAAAGCTGGACAGTGAATAAGGAAGATCATAGAATTGATGCCTTTGAGTTGTGGTGTTGGAGGAGAATACTGAAAGTGTCACGGACTGCCAAAAGAACCAATAGATCTGTTTTGGAAGAAGT
>NW_006409157.1:0-605 GCF_000296735.1 Chrysochloris asiatica
CATGTATGGCAAATGAACCCACAAGTGGTGCAGGTGGGGGGTGTCCACTCACTCAGGCACTCCCTCTAGTCACCAGAATGGAGATGCACAAACTTTGGGGGGGGGGCAATGAACAGATACCAAAAAATAGAAAATCAGAACAAAGCAAAACTGACAAAATGTATTGGCCACCTTTGCTCTGGGGTTCCCTTAGTGTTTTTCCATGGTGTGTCTGCTCCCCACTTGGTCTTGCCATTTGGTCTCACCCAAGTTGCCGGCTCTGGGCCACTGATTCTGGCAGACTTAAAAGTACGCAATTTTTTACTTTTGCTACAAGGTCCACTAGCTATAAGCCTTCAAACCTTTTAAATATTCCTATCTATGTGGCTTGTGTGAACCGCAAGGTCAGCAGTTCAAATTCACCAGCCACTTCTCAGAAACCACATACAAGATTGCTATGAGTTGGAACCAACAGGACAGCACACAATAACAACACAGGTGTAACCTGGAGTGCTGGTGTGGCCCCATGGGATAAGAATTGACTTCAAGGTCTGTTTGAAGTACAAGGTCAGTGGTTCAAACTCACCAGCTGCTTCTTGGAAACCATGTGCAGGGTCGCTATGAGG
>NW_006409157.1:31910-32519 GCF_000296735.1 Chrysochloris asiatica
GAACCGACTCGACGACACTTAACAACATTCCAGTGCTTATCTAACACCACCACCAGGGCTCCTCATGATAAAACCAACTCTGATAAATAGTATCGGTTTAATCCCTGATGACCTATTCACTTTAATTTCTAGATTCTAAGAATTCTGTCTACATCCTGTTTTTCATCCTGTAGTGTTTTGTCAACAGGCTACAATCGAAAGCATTCACAATGTTTTACACAATGAATTTACAATGAATTTACAAGTAGCCTGATGTGTTAAATCCAATAATTATTTCAGAGCCTGTGTCATTTAACGCAATGCAAATGTATTGACTTCCCTCTTTCCATTGTTGTTAGGTGCTGTCCAGTCAGTTGTAATTCACAGCTACCCTACGTATAACAGAGCATAACATTGCGTGGTCCTGTCCCACCATCTCAGTCATTCCTATGTGATAGCCTATAGTTGCAGTCACTATGTTAACCCATCTCATGAGGTTCTTCTTCTTTTTTGAGTGACTCTACTTTATTAGGTATGAGGTTCTTCTCCAGGGACTGGTCCCTCCTGATAATATGTCCAAAGTAGGTGAGACGAAGTCTAGCCATCCTTGCCTCTAATGAGTATCCTGGC
>NW_006409157.1:37766-39563 GCF_000296735.1 Chrysochloris asiatica
TTTTTCCCAGTCTGTGGATTCCCTTTTTACTCTCTTGGTGAAGTCTTTTGATGCACACAAGTTTTTAATTTTTAGTATGTCCCACTCATCTATTTTGTCTATTTTTATTTGTGTATTTTTCAAATTGTGTGGCACTCTGAATATTCTCTGTATCATCAGTTACTTTTTGGTGACTAATTCTGTGTATTCTTTCCATGTTCTTTTTTTACTTCTTGTGTCATTCTACATAATGACTGGATAGAACTGATGCCAGAAATTGCGTGATAGAATTTTATAAGATCAACAATTTATTCATTATAAACACTTTTTTCAACAACTGGATAGAGTACACAAGAATCAAATCAACTGCATCTGTGGAAAGAGACTGTGTAGAAGCTCAGTATCAGCAGTCAGAACAAGGCCAGGGGCTGACTGAGGAACAGATCACCAAATGTTCACATGTGAGATCAAGTTGAAACTGAAGAAAATGAAAACAAGTCCACATGAGCAAAAGTATGACCTAAGCGTATCCCACCTGAACTTAGATACCATCTCAATAATACATTTGATGCACTGAGCTCTAAAGACCAAAGCCCATATGTGTTGTGGGATTACATCATGGATATCATACATGAAGAAAGCAAAAAGGCTTTTATAAAGACAGAAAAGGAAGAAAATATGAAAATGGATGCCAGAAGGAACTCTGAAACTTGCTCTTCAGTGTACAGTAGGTAAAGGGACTGGAAGAAATGATGAAATAAAAGAAGATTTCAAAGGGTGGCTTCTAGATGACAAAGTAAAGTTTTATGATATGCAAGGACCTGGAGATAGAAAAACAAAAGTGAAGAACACAGTTGGCATTTCTCAAATTGAAAGAACTGAAGAAAAAATAATTCAAACTTGTCATGTGCAAAGCACTATTTATTTAGCTTGATGTTATTTCTTGTTGCTGTTGAATTGGCTTGGACTCCTGGTGGCCCCTTGTGTAGCAAAACAAAATGTTGGCCAGTCCTACACCATCTTATGATCTTTGGTGTGTTTGAGTCCATTGTTGCATATGTGGTGTATTTTGAGTGCTTTTCAACCTAGGGGGTTCATCTTCCAACACTGTATCAAACAAAATATTTTTATGATCCATATGGTTTTCATCTGGTAATTTTTGGGAGTACATCACCAGGCCTTTCTTCCTATTCTGTTACAGTCTGGAAGTTACCCTGAAACCTGTCCACCACTGGTGGCCCTGCTTGGTATTTGAAATACTGACAGCATAGTTTATAGCACCATGATCACACAAAAGCCACTATTGTATGACAAACTGATTGACACATAGCAGATTTAACTTGACAGCAAGATAAAAATAATTCCATGGGACAAAACAGTTGTTTAAAATTTTAGCTGGCGTCTGAATGCTAAGAGCTAAGAAACTGATTGTGATGTGGGTCAGTGCAATTAGAAATAGCAAGAAGAAGAGCAGTTCTAGTGCATAGCAGGCATACACTGCTCAGAGGATTTAATTCACGTTGTGTGATGGTGGCTTTCTGGGATTAGCACAAGCATGTGTGAGTGGAGAATTGTTTTCCCTCATGGAAGTTTTTGCACAAACTAAAGAGTCCTGCTTCCTTTCCCTTTAATGTTGACTACTTTTCAGTCAACTTATTTTTGATTGAGAGCAATTTGGAGTATGGTGTGTAGTTCATACAAATAAAATAAAGGGAAACTTCATTAAAATGGGAAAATGTGGAGATCATTTAGAATGAATGAAATATCTTAAAAGGTATATTACTTTCCTGACTGGACTTTTAGAACAAAAGACTCAAA
>NW_006409157.1:41179-43437 GCF_000296735.1 Chrysochloris asiatica
TGGAAACCACTCAATGGAGATTCTACCTTCCTCCCCACCCTCTGAAACTAAGCTCCCTCTTGAAAACTTGTAAGCCAGTCACTTCTTGCCTTTGTAGCTTGCCCCCCCCGCCCCCATTTTGGGTGGCCAATGTCTAAGTTACCCATCCCTGTCAACCTTGTGTACAGAGGGGGTAGGAATGATCCTTGCTGTAAAGATTCGTTCCCTCTTTTAAGCTACTACATCCATACGTATAGGTCAAATTCATCAAATTGAAGCAGATTGTACTCTATTTCCTCTTCTTTCTTCCTCTAGTCGAGTTCTGATCATCCAGCCATTGAAGCTATGTCAAATGGGTACTATCTGCAAGTATGGGTGTTCTTGTGCATCTCCTCTCACTTCATATCAGCTGGACACTGCACTCTCCGCTCTAGTCCTCTGTGACTATGTCCCTGTCAATGGGCTCAGGAGTCCCCAGGTCTCACTATACTGCTGGCCACTCAGGTTGCAATAAAGGTTGATAGAAGTCTATTGAATATCATTGGACTTAGCTCACAGCTTCGTTGCTGTTTTTTTTCCCACTTCTAGGCAGACCAATGTGGTCACCTGCAAGATCACATGCCTGCTCATGTATTCCCTTTTAGTTTCAGTCTTGGAAGAGAGGAGTGTATTTTTTTTAAACATGGAAAACAGATTTATACAATGTTACCATTTATCATATATGCTGTGGCTGAAATACAATTCAGTGACATAAACCAGAAAATGTTCTCACAATTACTTGCTGAAAATGGGGTGGTTATTTAACAGACTTTAATTAAAGTGACAAACAAATAGAACATTATAGGTAAAATGGAGGAATTCTGAAGTATGGGTGATTTTCATTCTCTATTTAGATTTCACTTTGCCTATTTGAAAAACAGAAGAATCCTCTTGGCCACCTAGAGATGATTTCCTTTGTATTCCACCAGATGATCCAAATCTTCTTTAAAAGGATCATGGCCTTGTTCCTTTAAACAAAGTAGTATCCAGAATAGCTGGTCCCTGGAGAGAATTCATCCCAGGAAACCCATTCCCAACTTTCATTTTTTTCAAGCTCAGTGTTCTTTGGTTCTGAATCATGAATCAAGTTTACTTCTCCTTTCATTAACATACTGTCTTAATGATAATTCTCTTTATCAATGAAAGAATTTACAACTGAGACAAAGTGAACATTTTTCAAGTAAAGAGCTACTTCTTCCAAGGTTTCCCTTCGAGCACAATCTTTCCAGATTTCTATGAACTCCAAATGACCCCCAGGAAGTTGGAAACTGCTGCTTCCAAATGACCCTTTTCTCTTCTCCAGGAGGACACAACAAGGATACTTACTAGTCAACACTACTCCGACTCCAACCCAGGTCACTGTCCCCTCAGCTTTGTGCTGGGGGTTATAGTGTCAGGAAAATGCCTTCAGCTGACACAGGAAGTGAGGTGATGTTCACTCCCTGTCAGTGTACTTTTGTAGTTGTTCTTGAATTATCTTTAGCAAATTTTTACTTGCATATGATATTAATGACACTGTTAGATGATTTCTGCATTCTGTTGGATCATCTCTCTTTGGAATGGGCACAGATATCCAGGTAGTTGTCTTCCAAATTTCTTGGCATAGATGAGTAAGTGCCTCCAGTGCTGAATTCGTTTATTGAAAGATTTCTGTTTTCATCCCATGAATTACCAGAACCTTGTTTTTTGCCAATGCCTTCAGTGCATCTTAGATTTCCTTGGTACTACCGGCTCTTAAGCATATGCTATCTCTTGAAATGGTTGAACATCAACCATTTCTCTTTGGTACAGTGACTCTGTGTATTCCTTCTATCTTCTTTAGATGCTTTCTGCATCATTCAATATTTTGCCCATGTTGTTGTTGTTGTTGTCAGGTGTCATCGAGTCGGAACCGACTCATAGTGATCCCATGAACAGCAGAACGAAACAATGTCCGATCCTGGGCCAACCTCACTACCGCTGCCACACTTGACACCATCAATGATGCCACCTGGCTGATCTATCTCGTTGGGGGTCTTCCTTTTTTTCTCTGAGCCTCCACCTTACCCAGCATGACATCCTTCTCTAACGACTGTTCTCTCCGGACAATGTGTCCAAAGTAGGAGAGACGAAGCTTAGCCATCTTGGCCTCCAAGGAGCACTCTGGTTGTACTTCTTCCAAAACAGATCTATTGGTTCTTTTGGCAGTCCATGGCACTTTCAGTATTCTCCTCCAACACCACAACTCAAAGGCATCAATT
>NW_006409157.1:45748-55472 GCF_000296735.1 Chrysochloris asiatica
TGGGTGACCCTGCTGGTTATTTAAAATACCGGTGGCATAGCCCTCAGAATCACAGCAATTGAAACCACCACAGCACGACAAACAGACGAGTGGCGGTTGTGTGATCGCTGTTAAACACGAATCTCCTTGCGTTATGGCCCTTAAATCCGGCTCAAAGGTGGGATTTCCGATCTTGGATGTCGCATCAGTCAAGAGGCGGAAGCGCAGCAGGGGCGACAGGGTTGTAATGAGACGCTTTGGTTTGGGTTTCATTTAATATCTCTACCAGGTCTGCGCAGTTCTCGCACATCGTTCAGCCGACGCCCCTCCATTAGCGCGACCTTATATTGCATTATTAGGCTTGAACTTTTTTCTTTAGTTCTTTCAGCTTCAGAATGCTGAGTGTGTTTGTCTCTTTTGGTTATCTAACTCCAGTCTCTTCACATTTCATTATAATTCTTGAATTTTTCTTCTCAGGTTGCCCATAGAAATTTTCTGTTCAGCTTTTTTGCCTCCTCATTTCTTCCATTTGCTTTAACATCTTGACAATGGAGAGCAAGTTTTAGAGTTTCTTCTGACATCCATGTTGGCTGTTTCCTTCCTTCTTGTCTTCTTAATGATGTTCTTAATGTCATTCCACTACTCTCTTGTCCTTCTGTCATTAGTGTTTATTTATTGCCTCAAATCTGCTCTTGAGATGATATCTAAATTCAGGTGGAATGTGTTCAAGGTCAACTTTTGACTCTCGTGGACTCATGGTAGTTTTCATCAACATAGAAGGGGAACACATAAATCATGGAAAAATGGTCTCCTTTTAGGGTAGACACTTCTATGCAGTTATGATGAGGCTACTCAAGGTCTGCCTGTGTAGTGAGAAATCTTCAACTTCCGTGATCCCTGTCAAGACTGTGTGACTGTGACCAAAGCTGTTGTGATTGAATTGACTCTGACTCATGGCATCCCATGTGTGTCAGACTAATTCTCTGCCCCTTAAGTTTTTCAGTGGCTGATTTTGGGGAAGGAGATCACCAGATGGGTAATCTGAGAAGCCTCTGAATGGACTTGAGCCTCCAGCCTTTTCACCAGCAGCTGAGCATCGTAAACTGTTCACCATTTACACGGTTCAGGGACTCCTTTGGGGCTGCAGTGATGAAAAGAGCAAGCAGCTTCTGGAAGAGGGAGGTGGTGGTGTGAACAAATCTTGGTTCTGTAAAGTTGTGCTGGGAAACACTAAAAACAGAATCCACTTCGAAGGCTGCTGAGGATAGCAGAGTTGGAAATATCCATTGCCCAAAAGACCCATTGGCTAGAGTCTTCATCTTTACTAGGGAAGGGTTGGAGGCACAGATGAATACATTTCTCTACCCATTCCTTGCTGGTACCCAGGTTGTCCTTGATTGTGCCTTCATTTTGATGTTGAATTCAAAGGTGTTATTCTTTCAAAGGAGTCCCAGGGTGGTACAAATTGTCAAGTGTTCAACTACTATCCAAAAGCCTATTGATTAGGCTTCACCTAGAAGCTCCTCAAAAGAAAGGTTTGGTATGTATCCTAAAGGAATAAGAACTGTCACATGAATTGATACATGCACACCCATGTTCACTGCAGCAGTATTCACAAAAGCAAAAAGACGGAGACAGCATAAATGACCACCAAAAGAAGAATGGTAAACAAACTTTGGTACACACATACTATGTACCGTGGATACCATGCAATGTGGAAGAATAATGATGAATCTGCACAATATCTCATAACATGAATGAACCTGGAGTATGTGCTGAGTGAAATTAGTCAGCCACAAAAGGACAAGTATTGTATGAAACCACTGTTGTCAAAAGTTAAGAAAAGGGTTTTTTTGATGAAAGAAATACTCTATGATGGCTATCGGTGTGTGTAGGGTGATGTGGACTAGAAGGTAAACACATGTTAACATGGGTGACAGGGCATATAATATACAACAATAGGAGGTTGGCAGAAGAAAGATGAAGGTAGCAGGAGACATGAGAAGGAGTGCAAGGGTTAAAGGAAACAGAGGTAAATACTAACTGTTAACTGTTGGTACATGGAGGGGATTACAATCATTAATGAAGCAAAGTATATGATTTTTTTGAGTGTAAAACTGATTATATGCTCTGTAAACCTTCACTCAATTCACAATAAAAAACTGGAAAAAAAAAAAGCAACAGAAAAAAGAAAGTTTTGGTGATCTGCTTTAGAGAGATCAGCACTGCCATGGAAAACTCTATGCATGCAGTTTTCATCTGACACACAGGAGGTCTCCATGAGTCAGAACCGACTCCACAGCTAACAGTCTGCTTTTTCTTTTGCAATCTTTCACAAATACTTCAACGTGACTCAAAATCCTGAAAGATGTTTTTCTTTTTAGGCAGTTGTTATAACAAATGAGCAATCTGCTTGATGTGCTCAATTTTGTCTTCAGTTAACACACTGTGATTACTGCCTGCCTCTTCCACTATCTCTTATAAAAGAAGAGGGTGGGTATGTGAAAATTGCTTCCAGTGTTTTTCACACTGGAGAGAAAAATATTCATTTTTCTCAGCAGCCTAGCTAATCTCCTCTGTCACAGAGTGTGGGGTCCCTCTGGGGCAAGGCAGGGCAGTCTCTTATGTCAAACTTCCATTGGTACTGACCTGGCCATGTCCAATTTCACTCATAGTTTAATAATAATAATGAGGTGATTATCATGTGTCCTTCTGGAATTTGTCTGAGAAGGGAAGGTAGAGTTAAAAGTAGGGCATTTTGAAACAGGAAGCCCCTTTTGCTGAAACTGTATTGGGTGTCACTGTTTGGAAAAGTTAAGAAAATATTTTCTTGCTGAATGAAATAATCTATGATGGTTACAGGGTGGGCTATGGGTGGAAGGGAGGGAAACAACAATAGAGTGAATATTGGTAAATACTGATTGCAATCACTGTAATGATACAGAGTATATAATTTGTTGAATGCAGGACTGTCTGTTTTGTAAACCTTCATTCAATTAATAATAAAAAGTTAAAAAATTTATCAATTTTATATATCATACAAATAAACTATCTAAAAAATGATATAAATATTTTGTATGATACCTTTCTTGGGAGAGTTCTGAGTGAGCATAGATGTCTGGGTAGTATGTTCATGAAAATTTACAAGGTCCTGACAAAGCTGTTGTTCAGTTCTACACTGTGTAATATAGTAGGCACTAGCTGCCTGTGTCGTCAGAGCACTGGAAATGTGGTTACTCTGAAATGAGACGTGGTCCCTGGCTGGTGCAAGCAGTAGTTCAGCACTAAGTTGCTAACTGAAAGGTTAGAGGTTCAAGCTCACCAAAAGATATCTTGGGGGAAAGATAGATGTGGTGCTCTACTTATGAAAAAAACCCTATGAGAATCACCTGACCAGTAACTGGTCCGGGTTTATACACGTAAAATAGACACCAGATTTCAAAGACTTGTTAAGTGCTGTCCAGTCGGTTCTAAAGAGAGATAGTGAGTTTGACCCTCCGATGTTGTGTTTTAAACCGACCCTGTGGTCCAGTGTTTAATCCCATAGCACCACACTATCTAATTAATAAATTTTATATTGATTATATATTGAAATTATTATTATTATTATTTGCTGTATGGGTTGAAAGTTATTAAGTATTATTGAAATTGATTTCTGAAAGTGAAGGGAACTTAAGCACTTATGGTTGAAGATCAATGACTAAACCCTTCTGTATAGATTACATCTCAACATAAAGAAAACAAAAATCTTCACAACTGGACCAATAAGCAACATCATGACAAATGGAGAAATGAAGTTGTCAAACTTTCATTTTACTTGGATCCACAATCAATTTTCAAGGAAGTAACAGTCAAAAAAACAAATGGCATATTTCATTGTGCAAATCTACTGCCAAAGACTTCTTAAAAATATCAAAGGGCAAGGATGTCACTTTGAGGACTAAGGTGTATCTGACCCAAACTATGATCTTTTCAATAACTTCACATGCATGTGAAAGGTGGCAAATGAATAAGGAAGACCAGAGAAGAACTGATGTTTTTGAAATATGATGTTGGTGAAGGATATTGAATACCTATCACGGACTGCCAGAAAAATGAACGAATCTGTTTTGGAAGAAGTACAGAATACTTCTTGGATGTGAAGATTATGAGATCTCATCTCACATACTTTGGACATGCTACTAGAGGGACCAGTTCCTGGAGAAGGTAAAGTAGAGGACCAGTGAAAAAGAAGACCCTCAGCAAGATGGAGTGACACAGAGGCTGCAACAATGAGCTCAAACATAACAGTAATTATGAGGATGGCACAGGACTGAATAATATTTCCTTCTGTTGTATGTACATAGATAGCATCACTAGGAGTTGGAACTGACTTGATGGCACCCAACAACAATAATTATTGATATTATTATTAAAATTATTTTCACTTGTTTCTTTTAACCTTTTACAAATTTTATAGTAGTCACTTTAAAATCACATCTGTACCTGTGTTTGTAGCTCACATTATATTTCTACAAGAACAGTGAGGTACCTTTGTAGGACAAGTACCGGACTGCCAGTTACAAGGTCAGTTGTTCAAACCCACCAGTTGCTCCTCAGGAGAAGGATGAAGCTCTGTGCTCCAGCAAAGATTTATAGCCTTGGAAACCCTGTAGAGAGTTGCTATGAGTTAGAACTTACTCAATGGCACTTAACAAAACAAGTGATTTCCCTAATAATTTGGTACAAATATTTCTTCTAAAAGAAACTTGGTTACTTGAGTATTTTAAATAAGTTGTTTAAAAGTTTAGTTCTGTTTTCCAGAAATTGATAATTAATAGTTCATTTAGATATTTATCTCTTTGATGCTTTTGGATTGGCTCAGATGACTCAGCAATTTGCTACTGAATATTAAAATATATAATTGAGTCTCTTCACTTCTACGAATCTATCTCTTCATCTTTAAACCAGAAGGCTTGATGTGATATGGTCCATAGACTCCTTCTAACTCTACGATTTTATGATTCTTTTTTTAAAATTTGAGGACTTATAAGAAGGAGGAAAATCTATATTAATCTTGGAGAAATTTGACATTTGAACCATGATAGAGTTTTGTGACAATCATTTTCTGACAAGATTCATACACCCTAGAGAGGCAGAGAGGCAAGGAAGGGCAATGCTATCTCCTATTGAAGGAAGCAACAAATCTACCTTCAAGATGTCATGTGTGAAAATGAGGTCAATAAAGCAGGCAGCCATTTAAATAGCTCCTCTAGTGGCCTTGCCACATCAGACCCAGATACCTTGTTATTGTTATTAAATGTTACTGAGTCACTTCTGGCTCATAGAGACCCTGTATAGGATTTCTGAGGCTATAAATCTTTATGGAAGCAGAAAGCCTCATCTTTCTTCCACAGAGGAGATGGTGGATTCAAACTGCTGAGCTTGTGACAGTTAGCAGCCCACCAAGTAACCCACTATGCCACCAGCCTCCTCCCACATCCTTTGGCAAGGGTCTACTATTTGACTCAAATAGTAGACTGCATGAGTATCAAAGTAGAACTACAATCCATGGGGATTCAGTGGCTGTATGTTTAGAAGTAGGTGACCAGGACTTTCTTCCCAGGTGCCTCTGGGTGGACTCAAACCTCCAACTTTTTGCTTAGCAGTCAAGTATGTTAACCAATTACACAACCCAGGGAGTCAAAACCAAGAGTCCTGGCTCATAAAGTCCATACATCATTTCTTCAAGAGAGGAGCTGGATTTTCTAAGTAACCATAGCAATGGCTCAGTCATGTAAATAGAAGTGTGTATCTCCTCTTTTTTTTTTTTTCTCTCTATGTAGTATAGTTAAGAGAAAGGAAATGCAAGGGGGCACAGGAAGTCCCAAGGCCTGATGCCAGACAAAGATTTGGAGAAACCCAAAGGAGTTTGTCCATTTCTATTACTCCCTTTCCCAGATTCCTACCCTGTTACCTTCCCCCCAGTCTTCCCAAACCCATCACGGCTGCTCATCTCTGAATGTTTTTGTCTCTCACCTTGACTTCCCAGCACACAGGCCTGTACACACACACATGTCACAAATGTGTATGCACATACACACATACACCTGCTTCTTGGTGGCAAGTAACTGTGTAACTTAAGTAAAGGGCGGGGGTATTGCTTGAATGCATGGAAATAGCGAAACCAGGAACCTCAAGCTTATTTATTACCTGATCTCTTAGGAAACCAAAGAAGCCTCACACCCTTCAAAGAAGAATAGCGATCACAGGACAGCAGAAAAGCATTGAGCTCAAAATGAATAAGCGTGCATGGAAAGTCATTCAAGATCCCCAACAGTCTTAAACCAAAACCAAACCAGTTGCTGTAGAGTTGATTTCCACTCATGCCAACCCCGTGTGTTGCAGAGTAGAATTGCACTCCACTGGATTTTCATGGTCTGAGCCTCAGGAAACAGATGGCTAGCAAAAACTGTCTTCTGAGGTACCTCTGGGAGGGTTCAAACCAGTAACCTTTTGGCTAGTAGTTGACAGCATAGCTGTTTGTATCAACCAGGGGACCTACAGTTGTCATAGAGACTACTTATCTTGGTGCCTCCTCCTTTCCGGCTTTCACCTGTCTCCCCAGAGCTGGAATTTTGTTTATCTTCAAAGCATTGATTGAGCATTTGGGGCACATGGCCTTTCTGTCTTTATTGTGAATATACTCTAAGCAACTATTCTTATCCTCTGTTCTGCCTGTGTTTTGATTTCTGCCTCCTCATAGCTCCTACTTACTCTAGTCTCATAGTTTCTGCTTTCTTTTGACTTTTCAATGTTCATACAAAAATCTGTCTATCTTTCCCATTTTCCTTCCTTGCAATCATAGACAGACTCTCTCTCCATAGCTCCATTTTAGATTTTTCAGCAAGAGAATCTGATATTTTAATTACCAGAATTTCTGTAGAGCAGAGGTTTCTCACCATATTAGCTTGTAGGTTACTGGCTAACTCTAAAGATGGGAATGACTCTGGTTCAATCACCACAGCCCTAGAGAAGGAGTCATATGATCTGAAACATGGCCATTTTATGCCCATAGACCAGGAGTTTAATTAGCGAGGTGCTCTATCAAAAAAAATTCTCCTTTTCCTATTACTATTGCTGGTCCTCCACCTGTCCAGGCTTCAGATCCTGGGACAACACCAGCTCTGAGGCCTTATAACTCAGTCTGCCTTTTCATTTAGTCCTTTAGTACAAACCAAAGATGATTTTCCTCCACCTATAGAGGCTCAATCTTTTAGTCTCTTTAAATAGTTGTCAGGGATTATGCAAAGAAGAATCTTTTCAGAGTGTTAAATTTCTCTCCTCATGTTTAAATATCCTGGTGTCTATTGTATGAATAAAATAGCTTCAGGTAATTCTGGAATGTTGTTGTTAAGTGCCATTGAGTCAGTTTCAACTAATAGTGACCCTGTAAGGAGCTCTGGTAGCGTAGTGGTTACGAATTGGGCTGCTAATCTCAGAGTCAGTAGTTCAAAACTACCAGCTGTTCCGCAGGAGAAAGATAAAGCTTTCTGCTCCCTTAAAGATTTATAGGGTCACTATGAGTGGGAACCGACTCTATGATGCATCACCACCACCACCACCACCATAGGGTTTCCAAGGTGTGGCTGGTGGGTTTGAACTACAGACCTTCAATTCAAACCAACCTTGCAGTCTAGTGCATTATCCTATACTGTATTTGTGAAATTTGATAACTGAAATTAGAAAACCTACCTTATTCTGCTCCCTTCCTCCCCTCCCCCCAACTGTTTGTAGCATTCTCATGATTTGCAAATGCAGGTGACTCAACCCCTCTGAAAAGTTCCAGTCTGTCTCTTGCATATGGATGATGGTCCTTATGCTGCCATTTAAACAGCAGGCTCTGTGTTCTAGAAAAATCCACAGTTCCCAAGGACATGACTTCTTATATGCGCCAGACACTGCTATGGGAATTGTAGGTTTATGATAATGAGACTGATGCGTTTGTTAAGGTAATTCTAGAACCTCCAACAAATACATTGGAGCATGTGTTATGAGTCAAGTAGGTGATGTATGGCTGACTCATCCAAATAGAAATGAGGATTCAGGCTTCTCTAAAGGCTCTGCCATCTTCAATGTGTAGCTTCCAAGGGCACTATGGAAGGTGGAAGACAGCTTTTGCTAAGTTTTTATGGGTTAGTCCAGAAAGACACCATATCACTTCTACTCAAATTCCACTGGCTAGTGCCTAGTCACATGACCTTACCTACCTGCAAGAGAAGTTGGGAAATGCAATAACCATATTATTATGTAAATAATATACATGTTATATGGGCTTTGAAAACTAGCATCTTTATCTTAATCTTGCTTGGGAACTTAAAAAAAAAAATGTCCACTTAAAATTGGCTTCTCTTGGAGTTTGCTGGGACAGTTAAATTCAGGGCAGTAATATCAGTTCAGAAGCTTATGGAGACTAATTTTTGAGATCCCCAAAATGGTTGTTATCATATATTTTCTCAAAGAACACAGGGTGATTGTGGGTATTATGAAGAAGTATTAAGAAAACTTAAAACTGCACTGTTGAGAAAAAAGCCAGGAAAGTTGCACCAAGAATTATTTTTTTCCCATTAGAATAATATGTCTTGTTCATTCTTCGAAGGTAACAAGGACTATTTTATGGGAATTTCATTGGGAAACCTTACCACACCTACTGTACAGCTCTGATCATCCCCCTTCAGACTCCTTTTTATTCCCTAAATTCAAAGAACATTTAAAAGGAACACAATTTAAGTCTCTCAAAGATGCCAAAACTGACGTTTTGATGTGGTGTAAATTGAAAGGCAAAGACGTTTTAGGATGTGGGTTGGAGATCTAGGAACACCATTTTTAGAAGTGTATAGACCTAGATGAAGGATATATTGAGAAACAATGGCTTCACATTGTGATATTTCAGTTTAATAAAGTTTTCTGTGCTGTTGTAGCAGTATTTTTGTACGTCCCCTAGTATTTCCTTAAGGAGCTCTGGTAGCGTAGTGGTTACGAATCAGGCTGCCAGCCACAAGGTCAGCAGTTCGAAACTACCAGCTGTTCCGTGGGAGAAAGATGAGGCGTTCTGCTCCTGTAAAAATCTACAGCCCCGGAAACCCTGTATAGGGTCGCTATGAGTCGGAAATAACTCCATGGCACATAGCCACCACCACCAGTATTTCCTTATTAAATGAATGAGTCAGCTATATGAGACTGACAGCATGCTTTGTACACCAATTTGTCTCTTGTAAATTTGTTAGGGTGAAGTCAGGCCTCCCAACCTTGCTCATCCTGTATGCACTGACAATCCTGATTTTCATTATGTGCACGGTGAAAAAAACTGACTTTGCTCTTTGTAACCCCACTAGAATGAAGCCCTGGTGAGAGGTCTGCTCTAAGCAGTCATGTGACCTCCCTAGGTGGTGTTGTTACCTTGTCTCCATCTGCAACAAGAATGTTATATCACAGTTCATCAGACCCATCTACCCTTAGTGTTATTGTTAGGTGCCATCAAGTTGGTACGGACTCATAGTGACCCTATGCACAACAGAACGATACACTGCCCAGTTCGGTGCCAACATCACAATCATTGCTATGCTTGAATCCATTGCTGCTGCCACTGTGCCAATTCATCTCATTGGGAGTCTTCCTCTTTTTCTCAGACCCTCTACTTTACCAAGTACAATATCCTTTTCCAAGGATTGGTCCCACCTGAAAACATGTCCAAAGTATGAGAGAT
>NW_006409157.1:58982-67612 GCF_000296735.1 Chrysochloris asiatica
ACTCGATGGCACCTAACAACAACAACAATGGCTAATTATCATGAACATTTTTTCATGTACTTGTTGTCTGCCTGAAGTGTTCCTTGGTAAAGTGTCTCTTCATGTCTTGTGTCCATTTTGTAACTGGGTTATTTGTCTTTTTCTTGTAGAGGTGTAGTTTCCTTTAGAATTTAGAAATTAGTCCCTTGTCTGATATGGTGTTGTAAAAGATTTTTTTTCCCATTCTGTGGGCTCCCTTTTTCCTCTTTTGGTGAAACATTTTCATGCAGTCTTAATTGATTTTGAAAGAACATAAATTCTATGGGAGACTACAAGGGCACTACTTATGGGAGAGAGTTTGCTTGTGTGTGAGGGAAAACAAGAGGCAAAGAAGAGACTGTTTTGTTTGTTTGTTCAATGTGCAGTAAGAGTGATCAAGACCATGACAGTGGCAATTCAGGAGCTGATCCAGGAGCTCTTTTTGAATCTTAGGGATTGATGAGGGAGGGTGAAGAGTTGTAAATGTCTTCATGGCTTTGCTTTGGGAGAGTGACCCCAGTGAGTGTGATTGAGAAGCCAGGAGGTGCAATGGGCTAGAGGATGACAATGGAGTTTGATAGTGTTTGAGCACCTGCAGGATGTCTAAGATCACATGGTAAACATTGTTGCTAGGTACCCTTGAGTTCATTCCAACTCATAGCAACCTTATGTACAACAGAATGAATCACTGCCTAGTTGTGTACCATCCTCACATTTACTTGTTAAGCTTTAGTCCATTGTTGCTGGCACTGTGTCAATTCATCTCCTTGGAGGTCATCCTGTTTTTCTCTGATCCTCTACTTTACCAAGAACGATGTATTTTTCCAAGTACTGGTCCGTCCTTATAACATGTCCAAAGTATGTAAGCCATCTTCATAAGGAGCATTATGGCTTTAACTTCTTCCAAGACAGATGTGTTTGTTTTCCTGGAAGTCCATGGTATAGTCAATAGTCTTCATGAACACCATAATTCAAAGGCATAAATTCTTCTCCCGTGTTCCTTATTTATTGCTCTGATTTTGCATGACTATTGAATATGTTGTTGTTGTTATTATGTGCTGACTCATAGTGATACTATGCACAACAGAATAAACATTGCCCGGTCCTGCGCCAACCTCACAATTGCTATTATGTATGAACCCATTGCTTCTGCCACTGTGCCAATCCATATCATTTGAGGGTCTTCCTCTTTTTCTTTGACCCTTCACTTTGCATGGCATTATGTCCTTCTCCAGGGACTGGTCCTTCCTGATAATATGTTTGAAGTATGGCTTCTAAGGAACATTCCGATTGTTCTCCCAACACAGATTTGTTTGTTTTTTTGGAAGTCCATGGTACTTTCAATATTCTTCTCTAACACCATAACTTAAATGTATCTATTCTTCTATGGTCTTCCTTATTCATAATCCAACTTTCACATGTATATGAGGTTATTGAAAATACCATGACTTAGGTCAAGCACATCTTAGTCCTCAAGCTGATATCTTTGTTCTTCAACACTTTAAAGAGGTCTTCTGTAGGATATTTGCCTAATGTAACTTGTTGTTTGATTTTCTGATTGCTGCTTCTTGAGTGTTGAATATGAGGCTACTCAAAATACCCTGGTTTGGTCAGGGACACCTTAGTCCCAAAGTTGATATCTTTGCTTTTTAAAAATTTAAAGAGTTCTTGTGCAGCAGATTGGCCCAATACAATATGGTAGTTTGATTTCTTGACTACTTCATCCATAGACAATGAATGTGAATCCAAGTGCAATAAAATCCTCGACAACTTCCATCTTTTCTTCACTTATCATAATGTTGTTTAATGGCACATTTGTGAGGATTTTTGTTTTCTTTATGTTGTGATATAATCCATATTGAAGGTTGTCGTTTTTGATCTCCATCAGTAAATGCTCCAAGTCCTCGTTCCTTTGAGCAAATAAAGCTGTGTCATCTGCAGATTACAGGTTTTTAATGAATGTTCCTCCAATCTTGATGCCACATTCTTCTTCATATACTCCAACTTCTCAGATTATTTGCTCAGCATATAGGTTAAATAAGTATGGTGAAAGGATACAACCCTGACACACACTTGTCTTGATTTTAAACTATGCAGTATTCCCTAGTTCTGTTCAAATGACTTCTTCTGGGTCTATGTACAGGTTCTGCATGAACACAGTTAAGTGTTCTATAATTCCCATTATCTGTAATGCTAGCCATAATTTAATATGATCCACACAGGAGTCCTGGTGTGGCGTTGTGTGTTAATATGCCAAACTGCAAAGCCATTTGAACTGCTAGTTGGTGGTTCAAGCTCACCAGTCACTCCTTGGAAACCCTATACAGGGTTGCTATGGGTCAGAACCGACTTGACGGCACTTAACAACACCAACAATGCAGTTGAATGTCTTTGTAAAATGAATAAAGCATAGGTGAATAGAAAGTCAGATATACAAACCTGGAACTGGAATAATGGGTCGAGGTTGGGCAGATAGTTCTGGGTGTTGTCAATGTATGTGTGGTGTGTGGTTAGTGGCAGTGAAATTCATAAGCCTGGGTGAGATCATCAGTTAAGTTGACAAAATGGTGGGGAGAAATAATACCAACATTTAGAGCACAGGCACATAGGAGACAGCTATCCGAGGAAAGCTATCCGAGGGGTGGATGCAGAATCTCAGGGAAAACAAGGTGAGGGTAAAAATAGTTCACATTGTATTCAATGTGTCTGGTCTATGCTGAATACCTTCTCCTGAATTATATGATTTGATTCTAACAATAACAAAATTATGAAAATGGTATTATTATGATGATGATGCCCATTTTATAGATGAGAAAGGAGGCATTGATAGTTCAGTGGTAAAATTCTCACTTGCTATATGGTGTGGCACTGTGGGATCAGCACTGTATAGTGGACCACAAGTCCAGCAGTTCAAACCCACCAGCTGCTCCTTGAAAACCCTACACAGGGTTGTTATGAGCTGGAACTGACTCGATGGCACTTAACTACAACATGCAGAGACTGAGAAATCCTTGTGGCATTCAAACCCACTGGTCATTCCTTGGGCGAAAGATAATATTACTTGCCTCAAAAAGATTTACAGTCTCAAAATGCTGTCCTCTAGGATCACAATGGGTCAGAATCAACTCAGTGACAGTGGGTTCGGTTTTGTTGACAAGTAGGAGACCTAGATTTATTGCTATCAAACACACCTCAAGTGCAGCCACTGCCCATCTAGCAGTGAAAGCTTGCAAGTTATTATGATGCCAATTAGGTTTCAGTGGAGCTTCCAGACTAAGACAGACTAGGAAGAATGACTGAAATATGAACCAATGAAAATCTTACTGTTCACAGTGGTTTGATCTACAACTGATGCATGGCGTCTCTATAAATCAGGAGGACCAACTTGAAGACAGCTAACAAAAAAAACCACCACAACAACGGATCAGGAAACTGAGGATTAGAGTGAGTAGGCAACTCACCAAAGCTCACATTGCTAGCATGTGGGATGGCATATCCAGAATTTGAACTCAGATTTGTTTTATTTCATAGATTTTGCTCTCACTTGCCATGCTAGCCTGTTGCTCTGATGTCTTGGGAACCAAATGAGGATAGTGTTTAAGAAGTGTCTGATGAAGGCCGGGGAGTGTAACATATTGCCTTATTTTACCTTGTCCAGGCGAATATAAACATGAGTGAGCAGGCCCCTGCCTTGGGTAGTTGAGTGAAAGAATAAAGAATTCTAATGTGAAAAGATCTCAAGAGACACCTCAGTTTGAGAAGGAACTTGAGAGCAATTCAATCCCCCCTAAAATTCAGGCACAAAAGAGACTAGAGGCAGGTGGGAGGTTAAATAAACTAGAGCTTTGGATAGTTGAAAACTTAAGGCCTAATTGTTTCCAGATTCCACTGTATGAATATGCCACAACTGCAGCCATGTTTCCAATGACTGCAAATTTAGATTTCTCTTCTCATCAGTTTCCTAATTCAGAAAGAACAGAGTCCAAATACCTCTCTTAACGCAAAAACGCTCAAAGGTGTAAAACATTTAGTTTCTTCAATGCCCTGAAAATGAAGTTTTCTGAAATAATTCTTTATCTTGAGGCCAATCATCACTGGTAATAGCTATTAAGTCTTTACTTTGGATTAGAAATTGTTCCAGGCACTTTACATATTATCATTTATTAAGCTACACAATGAAATGTACTTTTTAGGTCCACTTTTCAAATGAAGTCTCCAGAACTTTCATTATTAATCTTACCTCCCACCCTGTAAGATGAAGGATATTTGCAGTGAAATATTCTGAGAAAAGAAGCTTTGGGAGCAATGGGTTAAGCACGATCTGCAGTTCAAAAAGAAGAAAGGAAGGCAGGTGACAGACTCAGAGGGGAGAAAATTCTGGGGTCTTCTGCCAGCCAAGGACCTCACATCGCAATGGGCAAGGGATGAGACACTAACACTCTCAACCATAGATGGAGCTGCTGTAAGCCTAGGTGTTGTCTGTTCTGGGCACACAATCTGGAAGTAGTTTATGCAGACTCCAAAGCATTTTAGGGATCAGGGTATTTCCATCTCAGAGGGCAGACGAGGATGAGAGGTCTTGGTACTCTAGGGCTGGACAGAACCAGCTCTTAGGGTCACACTTGATCCCAGGTATTGGGACTGGTGATGCTACTTCTGACCCACAGTGACCCTGCATAGCATTTCCAAGGAGTGGCTGGTAAGCTTGAACACCTACCTTGTGGTTCAAAACAATTTTGCAGACCAGCATCTTCAAGGTCAGCTGTGTTCAAAGCATTTGACCTTATCTCTTCCTTCTAGTCTCCCACTAAAAGTATCACAAAGAGAGGATATCTAATTTGCTCAGCTGAGCAGCTGACCAGCCTAAATGATGAAGTTCATTCAGCTCATGGTTTTATCTTCTGCCAAGCTGTCTGGGAGAAATGGAGTTTCTTTCTTTCTTTCTTTTTTTTGCATCTTGAGTCTTGGTCTTCTTAGATAGATCTAGAGTTAAAAAACACTTCATGATGAGTTCATGGAGAGTGAATTGTTTCAGAGTTGCTTCACAGATTTCACCTAGACTATATGTAGGAGTCCTGGAGTGGTGTTATAGGATAAGCACTGGACTGTTAACTATGAGGGTTGGTGATTCAAACCTACCTGCCACTCATTGGAAACCCACCCATCACTCAAAAGTCCATGTGAGTTAGAAAGACTCAATGGCACTCAACAACAGCAGCAACAACATATGTAGGGCAGCAAAGACTCAAGGTCTAGCATCAAGTAAATGAGAAAAAGAAAAACAAATCCGTCTCTGTTAAGCATGGTGTGATGTCAGTCTGTTTTCACAGACTTCTACATATGAAACCCAACAGAGAAGTCCTGGTTAGACTGCTGATTTGAGGGTTCCCCTCCCCCGGAGCTGAAACACTTCCACAATCCCCAGCTTAAAGGAAGAGAGCAGGGGCTGCTATGATAACGGCTTTTGTCCTATGCTTTGTGAATGTGAATAGAGAAAAGCCATTTCTTTTCTCATGGCATTTTTGTTTGGTGCTCCTGAAACAGTGCAAGGAGAAGCAATATAACAGGAGCTGTTGTTGTTGTTGTTATTGTCAAGTGCCATTGAGTGGATTCCGACCCATAGCAGCCCTGTATAGGGTTTCCAAGGAGCAGCTGGTGAGCTTGAACTGCTGATCTTGCAGTTCAAACAGCTTTGCAGTCTGGTGCATTAACAAAGCTGATGGTAATTGAGGAAATGGTTTCTGGAAGGGCCAGATGTGCCCTGTTGTTAAGTTTCAAAATATGTATGATAAAGTTTTGGAAGGATTTTCTTCAAATGTGCTTTTAAAAGAAGTTGGTTCTCAAAGTGATGGCATTTCACTCACATACAAGCTTCTCCTTCTCCAAGCTGGGTTGTTTTTTTGTTTGTTTGTTTTTGGTTTTTGGTACAGCAACAACAATGTTCTATGACTACTTAGTGTATTGTTTGGTTAGAATTATTCTTTAAATTTGTTTATTTTGTTAAGAATAAACTCAGCAAAACATATATCAATTCAACAGTTTCTACATGTATAGTGAAGGAGCATAGTGTATTCCTAACTGCAAGGTCAACAGTTTGAATTTGCTTGTTGCTCAGCAGGAGAAAGATGAAGCTTTTCTGATCCCCTAAAGATTTATAGCCTTGGAAACCTTAGACGGGGTTTCTATGAGTTGGAACCAACTCAGTGCCAAACAACCACCGCCAACACCACATGTATAAAAAAGTTCCAGTTGTGCAGCCATTTTCATCCTTTCTTTGGGGGCTGTTACTCCCTCATTAAAATAAAATACAAGGGTGTTTCAAAGCATTCATGGAAAAATTTCATTATCTTTTACTTCTATTTTTCCATGAACTTTTTGAAGCTCCCTTGTAAACTTACTGCCCCCTGAAAACCAATCTTTGAACCTAAACAGCTTCATCAGCTGTTCAATTTGTTACCAATTTCTTCCTTTGTTTCTTTTTGCCATTCTGTCTCCTTCCTTCCTGCCATCTTTCTCTCTCTTCCCATTTCCTGTTTCCTTCTTTCCTTTCTTTTTGTTGTTCTAGAAATACCTGTCTTAAAACATTTGTCAATTCAACTTTTTACAGTTGTGAACTAGTTACATCAATTACATTAATTAGCTGTGCAACTTTTATCTTTCTTTATTTAAAATTTAACTTTTTCTTGTGAATTGTGTCAAGGTTTACAGAGCAGATAATCAGTTTTACAGTCACCCGTTCAGTTCATCCATTTTGCTTCATCTTGTGGATTACAATCCCCTCATTGTAATATCACTTAGCTCACTTCCTCCCTGTGTTTCTGATTCCCATTCCTCCTTTTCTACTCCTTCTGAACTTTGTCATTGGGTAAATGGTGCCCTATTGATTTCAAATGGTTGATTATTCTAAGGTGTTGGCACCTCATGGTGTTAATGTCCCCCCTATATATCTATCTATTGCTTAGCTAGAAGTTAAGCTATGGGGGTGAGTTCATTTACAGACCTGAAGGGTGACCAAGGACCATGGTTTTGGGGTTCCACCAGTTTCAATCTGACTAGTAAGCCTGATCTCTTTTATAATTTAGATTTTTTTCCCAAAATTTTCTTCCACTTTATCCAGGATCTTCTACTGTGATCCTTCTCAGAGGAGTTGGTAGTGGTTGCTAGGCACTATTTAGTTCTTCTGGACTCAGGACCATGGAGACGGATGTTTGTTTTGTCCATTTGTCCACTGGATTATTTCCATGTGTCTCCAATTTTTTCCATCACTCTTCTCCTCTGAATAGGGAGAGGCCATTAGTTGTACTTAAATGGCTGCTCATGAGCTTTTAAGACTCCAGTTACTACTCATCAAAGTAGGATGTAGAACATTGCCTTTGTGGACTATGTTGTGCCAATTGACCATGGTGTTTCCCAAGATTATAGACTTGAGCCCCCAGAACCAGTGGTTCATTCCTTCCAAGTGTTTGATTATGTCTAAGAAGTTTTCATAACTTTGCCACTGTATGCTCTACCACGTTTATGGATACATTTGCTGCAAAGGTAAATACCCATGTACAAATATCCTGTTCAAAGCTATGTATGTTTGTGGGTATGCTCCCACTCTCTTTCTCACACCTGTTCAGCCTGCATGTCTATTCATGCATCTAAGTATAGGTCACCACTAGTGCAGAATTGTGTATATACTTATGTTGTCTTTAACTCTAGTACTCCATGCAATGGCTTCTCCTGCCTCCATCATTTTTTTCCAACCTCCCTTTACTTATATGTTGCTTTTTTCTTCACCCAAGTAACTTGCATATTAATTTCTCCCTAAATTTCAAAAAGTCTGTTCTTTCTTGAAGTTTATGTGACTTCTTTTTCATCTGGAAATTCTCTGACTACACTATTCCCTCTTTTTACTTTGAAATTTTCTTCATTACAAATAGAAATATCTGTTTCCTTATTTTCAGTCTTATAAAATTGTTATGCGAGCTGTAGAAGTGTAATGCTTATGAGTTAGGCTGCTAATCTCAAGGTCAGCAGTTCAAAACTCCCATATGAGGCTTTCTGTTCCTATAGAGATTTTCAACCATGGAAACTATGCAAGGTTTCCATGAAACTATGAGTCAGAACTGACTCCATGGCACACCACCACCATCACCACCAAGATTGTTTTACGTTAGATGTTTTTATATCTGGATTGACTTCTGGGTGGTGATGTTATTTCTGTTAATCTAAGGTTGTTGTTTGTTCTCTGTCTGAATAACTCTCTTTAGTATTTATTGTAATGTTCATCTTTTTGTTTCATTTTTTTACAAATTCCTTAGTTTCTGTTTATCTGGAAATATTTCAACTTCACAGTTATATTTGAGGAACAATTTTACTGGGTATAAAATTCTTGGTTGGCTTTCCCCTCCTGCCCCTTCTTTAAGAGTTTTATATTTGTTACCTCACTGCTTTCTTGCCTTCATGGTTTCTGCTGAGAAATCAGAACTTAATCTTATTGGTTCTCCTTTGTGGGTAACTTCTCATTTTATTGAGCTACTCTCAGGATTCTTCCCTTGTCTTTGAATTTGGAAAGTTTGATTATGATATGTCTTGATGATTTTTTTTTGAGATCTATCCTGTTTGTT
>NW_006409157.1:67712-68713 GCF_000296735.1 Chrysochloris asiatica
AATCCTGATGCCATGTCTACTGTTCTTAGATTGGAATATTCATTCCCTTCTGAAATGGAGCTGAAAAGAAAGCCAGCAAATATTGAGCTCTTGGAAAGACTCTGAGGTCCTATATTTTTCATGTAGGTTTACAATGAAAAGCACTGAGCAGTTGTCTGCAAAAAAGTAGTAGTAACTGATCTTGTCATCCTCTCAAGTCACCATACTCAGTGATGCCACATGCAGTACTTGACCTTGCCATTTGGAGATATTTCAGTCCTTCTGGTTTAATTACTTTCAGAATAAGTTTTTCATGGTTTCTGCAGTTAGAATGCTCCTTAGAAGTGAGGATTGTAAGACTTCATCTCTCATGCTTTGGACATGTTATTAGGAGGGACCAGTCCATGGAGAAGGACATCATACTTGGTAAAGTAGAGGTTCAGAAAAATAGAGGCAGACACTCAGTGAGATGGAGTGACACATGGCTGTAGCAATGGGCTCATATTTAACACTGATTGTGAAGATGGTACAGGATGGGTCTTGTTTTATTCTGTTTTAGACAGGGTCACTATGAGTTGGAACTGAGTCAGCAGCACCTAATAACAACCGATGCTTAAGGGCTGTTTTCATAATTGTGCAAGGTGACATCTGGGTATAGGTAGATGCTATATACACTTATAGTAATGTGGAAAGGTATCTGGTGCTTGTTAGTTTATTTTGCAGTATCTCATATGGTTTGCTTGTTGGATAGTAGCCTGTCTTCTTACTGTGTTATTCATGCACCCAATGTTTCATTTTTAAATATTTAAGATGTTCCCTTCTTTCCCTATTTAAAGAGTATATCATAATTCTTAATTCATTATTTTTTTTCAAAGGTTTTTTTTTTCTACTTTTAGTATGGGTATCTTAAGCTTTTACAATAATGGTCTTATGTAATAGTTGTCCTTTTGTGACTGACTAATTTTACTCAGCATAATGTCCTAAAGGTTCATCCATGGAATGTGGTGGCTTGCAGCTTCCTT
>NW_006409157.1:74149-74680 GCF_000296735.1 Chrysochloris asiatica
TTCCATTGATTCAATTCTATTCCTTTACTCTTTCAGTGTATCATCTATTTCTGAAATATTAATATTAATCTTCTGGATTTCTGATTGCTGTTTTTATATGACTTCTAATTTTTCATTTATCTTGTCAGTTTGTTCTTGTAGTGTATTCCTGAATTCTAAAGTTTTTTTTCCTGTGCTTTCCTTGATTTTGTCTGCAGCTTTCTGGATCATTTCTGAAAATCCATTGAAAATAGCTAAATATTATTCATTTGAATTCCTTATCAGGTAGTTCCAATGCCATTCTTTCCTGAGAAATGGCTTCTGGCTCTGTATTTTCATCACGTTTGAGCCACCCTGTCTTGTTTCCTCATGTGACCTGAAATAGTTTGTTTTCTCTGAGACATTGTGGTAGTATTGTATTTGTATTTAATTGATGGCTCTATGTTGATATGTGTAGCACAGTTGAGGCATTGGCTGGCATTGGCTGCTGTTTATCAATGATCAGGTGGTAGGAGAGAGGATAGTGGCTCTCAGACAGTAGATGAGGCTGCA
>NW_006409157.1:74963-78855 GCF_000296735.1 Chrysochloris asiatica
GGAAAGAAAAGAGAAAGAGAATAGTAAAGAGTAGAAAAACTAAGAGAAAAGATAAGAAGAGAAAGAAGAAGGGAAGGGAAAAAGAAACAGAAGAAAAGAAGAGCAGAGAAAAAGTAAAAAAACAAAACAAAAAGCAAACAAACAAAAAAACACCTGAGGGGAGGAAAGAAAAGAAAAAAACTTAGAAAGTAGAAAACTGAGGTAGGAGCAGGACCCAGAGATGAGACAACTGTGGGGGACAGGGCACCTAATATGGGTTGATACCCTTTGCCAGCCAAGTAGCTCATGGGATGGTGGGTGAAAGCGTGGCTGCCTGGTCCTGGATGGAGTTCCTGCTGGTCTAGATGTAATCTGGAAATAGTTCATGCTGGCTAGAAGTGGACTGATGTCAGGTACTTATTCCAGGAAGCTGGGAGCAAGGTGACTTGTTATGAAAAGAGTTCCCAGTTTCCCAGGAGTGGCTGGTGACCCAGCACTGTGTGTTCTTCTGATCTGATGAGGCAGAGTTCACATACCTTCAGACATGGGTGTCACACCCAGTTCCTGATCCAGAGTAGAGATTTTATGGGGTTGGGTGTCACTGGCCGCTGTGTGGTGAGGGTGAGGGATGGCCACACTCTGGTCCCCAGGAGGATGTGAGACAAGAGAGTATCTCACTTTTTCTCTCACACTCACTGGTGTGAATTTGTGTTGTTAGGCTGTTTTCAGGCTGCTATTTTGATTAAATGAGGTCTGCAAAAGTTCAAGATGGTCCCACTGTGTCAGACCAGCCAACACTTTACCTGTTTGTTGCTTTTCTTACTGCTTTGTTCTGTTTCTCCTAGTCAGTATTCAATATCCTTCTATATTCTTTCCTCTAAAGCTTAGGGTTCCATGATGATCATTTGTATCTATTTCATTTGGTCTCCCGTGTATTTGTTGTAAAGGGTCTGAGTAGCATGTCTTCCTAGTTTGCCGTCTTGCCAGAGTAATAAAAGCACAATCCTTACCCTTAATGTGAGTTTTCTGTCACTTTAAACTGTAGTCCATTAGCAATACTGCCCATCTCCTTTCCCCTTCCTTCTAGTCCCTGTTTTGTTGTTAAGTGTCATCAAACTGGCTTCAATAAATAATGACCCTATATGTAACAAAATGAAACACTGCTCAGTCCTGCTTCATCCTTACAATTGTTCAGTTTAAACCCTTTGTTGTAGCCACTGTGTCAATATATCTTGTTGCGTGTCCTCCTCTTTGTCACTGACCCTCTACTAAACATGATGTAATTTTTCTGGGACTGATCCCTCACCACTAATAAATATATAGAAACTTTTGTTTCTGTATATTCACTTTTTCTGGCCTTTAAAACTATGTGAGGTCGCACAAATAGTTGTCCTTTTGTAATTGACATCACTCAGCATCTGTTGTTAAGTGTTGTCAAGTTGGCTCCCAATTATGGCAGTCATGCATAGGGTTTCTGAGGAGCGGAATCTTTACAGAGGCAGACAGCCTCATCTTTCTCCTGCAAAGCATTGGATTAGTGTGAATTGCCAACTTCTGCTTATGGTTGAACCAGGACTTAAACTAAATATTTTGGATAGTTCTTTCTATATAGGCATGTGAGTATTTTTCCTCTTTAAGATTTCACTATTGTCTAATACACTTTTTTTTTCCCTTTATGTTTTAAATAAACTATGGCTAAGGCTGGTGTGATGCTGCGCCAGACTGCAAAGCTGTTTGAACTGCAAGGTCAGTGGTTCAAGCTCACCAGCCGATCCTTGGAGACCCTATACAGGATTGCTATGGGTCAGAATCGACTCGATGACACTTAACAACAACAACAACAGCAAGAAGGCAATTCATAAGACTCTTTTCCCTCCACCTCTGGTATGAGTCTGATATTCTAGGAGGTCATCATGAAGGTGTTCCAGCAGTTTTAGATTCGTGGTTGAAGAAACCGAGGCTGCTCAGAGAGGTGAAGCAGAGTTTCAGATTTTATTAAGCAGCTAGCTCAGAGGAGCTCATTTCTCCAGATTCTGAGCCCCGAATGCAGGATAACACGGGCCTATATGGGGTGAGAGTCAGGGAGATGCCAGGCTGCATACATGTTTGAGGGCAGGGGGAAAACTAGGAAGATTGGTCCCATTCAGTAACCTGATTAGCATTTTAGCTTGCCTCCTTGGGCAGAGTGGGCAGTGAAAGATTTTTACTTTTTCCTGTTCAAAGGCACTAAGGATGAAGACAAGCTTCCATTTCAGACCCAACTTCTCTCTTCTGCTTCTTCTTTTCTGCATATTGTTTCCAGGTAAAATCTCTAGTGTCCTAGACATTATCTCAGTTTTTACCACACTCTTTATCCTCACCTTTAGTTCCATCTGATGTGGTTGCTTCTGCTGCCTCTATTCTCAATTTCAACTTCTTGTTTCTTGTTTTCCTAAAAAGCAGGAGGCCAAGTGTGGGGAGACCTTGTATTATTGATTGCTCACACAGAGAAGAGACATGTTAGAAACATTAACCAAACTAGTTACCATGAAGTAGATTCTACCTCATGGTGACCCCATGTGTGTTAGAGTAGAACTGTGTTCTGTAGGGTTTTCAATGGATGATTTATCAGAAATAGATCATTATGTCTCTTTCCAAGGTACTTCAGGGTGAATTCAAGCAATCAGTCTTTGATTAGCAATCCAGCACATTCACCATTTGTACCACGTAGGGACTCCAGATAGCATTAATAATTTCATTCTATCCTTTACTTACAGAAATCCATTTAGTCTTTCTTTTTCAGATTTGCAAAGATAAAAGCAGTTGTCCTGATTCATTTTTTTCTAACATAAAAGAGCTTTCAAATGTGGTTTAAGAGTAGAGACTGTGCTGTTTATTTAATTCTTAAATGTAAGCTATAGATTGTGAAAAAAATCAACAGCATTTAAAAGTGAAGGGTATTTTCGATAAAAAAAAAAAAAAAAGACTCCCCACAAGAGCCTCTCATCCCTTAATAAGCTTATTGAAATAAATAAGAATTTTTTTGTAAAGAATATTCTACCTGCCAGTTTTTTTTTTGGTTTTTGGTTTTTTTTCTTCTTATTGTCTTAGTTTGGATTTCTTACCCCTTGTGGATGCTATGAGAGAGTATACAAGATTCTTGAGAAATGATTTTCAAAAACTCCAACTATTAGAATGCTTTGATTAGTTTTGAGGCTCTTCATGATTCTTTGCTATGTTAGTGCTATTGATTTCCATTCCTTTACTTCACAATGACTTCAAAGTGTACAAAATGAGATGACTCTTTAGCCTTTTAGAAAGAACCTGTTTGTTTTTAGTTTTCTATTGAATTATTAATTGGAGTGCATGTTGAGGTACAAAAGTATAATTTTAAGTGTAGTGCTCAATGCATTTTTTAAACATATGTATACACCCATGGAACCACGACCCAGATCAAGATAAAATAATTTATAGCACCTCACATCGTTCTCTCATGCCCTTTCCTGTCTGTTGCCAACTTCTGCTGCCAAAGTAATCACTATTATGATATTAAAAAAAAAAGTTTTATTGTGAATTATGTAATAGTTTACATGGTAGAACATTAGCTTTATATTCATCTATTGTATATAATTTCATTACCATGGTTACAATCCCCTCCATGCATCAACCAACCAAAGGGTATATACCCTGCAAGCCTGCCTCTGGTTGTCAGCACACAGCCTTGCTCCCTCTCGGGGCCTAGAGTCCCCAGCTTCTCCATCTCTCCACATCATCGTCTCTGCCTCCATCTCTAGCGTCACTCTTTCTCTGGGTAGGGTCCCGCACTCCGCTCTTCTCCCTTGATGGTCCCAGGGACCTCCACTCCTGGACTACAAAGTCAATCACTCCCCTCCTTTTGCTACAAAAATGTCTACCTTTAAATTTCCAACCTTCA
>NW_006409157.1:79900-81315 GCF_000296735.1 Chrysochloris asiatica
TTGTAGCCCCATACTGCCTCAGAAACCCTGTACAGGTTCACTGTGAGTCGGAATTGACTGCACGTAATTGCAAGCTTTCTACGGTGATATTTCTGGCAATTCCTTTCTCTCCCCCTCAAGTGTCTATTTTATAATGGTATGCCAGGGAAACCAAGATTCAAAAGACAACTAATCATCTTACCATTATTTCTCCCCTTTTGCCCATTCCAACCATGCCTCCATCGCTGTATCACAGAGCCCTGTTGTTCCAAGGTTGTGCATACATCATTATTTACCTCTGTTCCACTTAGGACAACACTCTTATGATTTTTATTACAACCCATTAGCTTTGTCTCTTCTGGGAGTTCATATCAATGGAATCATGCATTATTTCCCCTTTGTTACTGGTTTCATTTATTCTACAAAATGCCCATGGTATTCATTGATGTTGTTGCTTATGGCAGATTTTTAAAAATTTATTATTGCAGTGTAGAATTCCATTATCCATATGCATCAGAGTTTATCCATTTCCATTATATGGACATCTGGTTGTTTGCAGTATTGGGTTATTATCACTAAAGCTTCTAACCACAAACAACCTTTGTCTTTTGACGTATGGCATATACCCAGAAGTGATGGTGGTGGTGGAGTTAGGTTCTTTCACAGAGCAGCTGGTAGGTTCAAACTGCTGACCTTGTGGTTAGCAGCCCAACTCATAATCCACTACACTACTAGAGCTCCTTTCCTATAAGACGAGTTCATAGGATAAAGGCAAGTGTGTTGGCAAAGAATATTAATATATCATAGACTGTCAACATGATGAATAAATCAGCCAGAATGTTCCTTAGAAATTGGTGTTAGGTGCCGTTGAATCAGTTCTGATTCATAGCAAACCTATGTACAACAGAGTGAAATACTACACCATCCTCAAATTTGTTACGCTTGAGCACATTGCTACTGACATTGTGGCAATCCATCTCCTCTTTTGCACTGACCCTCCACTTTACAAAGCATGATGTCCTTCTCTAGGGACTGGTCCCTGCTGTCAGAAGTATGAACCACACATTATCATTATTCTGTTTTCTAAGGAATATTCTGTCTGTATTTCTTCCAACACAGATTTATTTGTTCTTCTGGCAGTCCTTGGTACTTTCCATATTCTTCTATAACACCATAACTCAAATGTATCCATTTTTCTACAGTCTTCTTTATTTATTGTTCAACTTTCGCATGCATATGAAGCTATTCAAAATACCATGTCTTGGGTCAGGTGCATCTTAGTCCTCAAATGGATATCTTTGCTCTTGAACACTTTACAGAAGCAGATTTGCCTAATGTAATACATCGTTTGATTTCTTCACTGCTGCTTCCATGAGTGTTGACTGTGGATCCAAGCAAAATGAAGTCTTCAGTAACTTCAGTCTTTTCTCCATTTA
>NW_006409157.1:81835-83580 GCF_000296735.1 Chrysochloris asiatica
CCAAGATCCATCTGATGCCAGCAATGATAACCCTAGTTCCATGTCCTCCCTGAATCCTTCTAAACAGAGATGACAATACTTTGGCTCAGTTACATGGTACACAGCATGATGAAAGATCAGTTGCTTACAAAGATCACCATGATTGGCAGAGGATTAGTGAAAAGGAGGGAAAGCCTGAATGAGATGGGTTGATACATAGCTGTGGCAACAATGGACTCAAACATATCAAAGACCAAGAAGATGGTACAAGATCTGGCCACATTTCTTTCTGTTATACATTAGGTTACCATGAATTGGAGTTGACTTAGTGACAACCATCAACACCTCCAATAAATGTAGGCATTTGTTTAAGTTCAGTGGATACTGCCAACCAATTTTCCATAATGGCTAAGCTCCCACCAGCAATCTTTGAATGATCTAGTTTCTCCTATTCTTTTCAATGCTTGGTATTCAGACACTTTAATTTTAGTCATTCTGGAAGGTGTTGTTGTTGTTGTTTGTAAGTGCCGTTTGAGTTAGTTCCGACCTACAGTGACCCTGTACAGAGTTCCCAAGAAGCAGCTGGTGGGCTTGAACTGCTGACATTGAGGTTCAAACCAACTTTGTAGTCAAACACAGTAACCCACAGTGCCACACCAGGACTCCATTCTGGCAGGTATGTAGTGGTCCACCATTGCTGCTTTAATTTACATTTCCCTGGTGAGTAATGATGTTCATCACCTTCTTCTGTGCCTCTAGCCCAATTTAATCTTTTTTTTTTTTCTTGTGTGTGTGTGTGTGTGTGTGTGTGTGTGTGTAGCTCTTTGAATAGAACAAGGGAACACAGAATAGTTTAAAATGAGCAAAGGTGTGCGCCAGGGTTGCATTCTTTCACCATACTTATTCAATCTGTATGCTGAGCAAATATTCCGAGAAGCTGGATTAAATGAAGAAAAACATTGTATCAGGGTTACAGGCAGACTCATTAACAATCTGCAATATGAAGATGATACAATTTGCTTGCTGAAAGTGAAGACATAAAATACTTACTGATGAAGATCAAAGATTATAGCCTTTGGTATCGGTTGCACCTCACCACTGGACCAATAAACAATATTCCTATCAATGGAGAAAAGATTGAAGTTGCCAAAGGCTTCATTTTTCTTGGATCAATCATCAACACTCATGGAAGCAGCAGTTGATGAATCAGTGTATTGCATTAGGTAAATCTGCTGTACAAGACCTCTTCAAAGTGTTGAAGTGCAAAGATGTCAGTTTGAGGACTAAGATGCACTTGACTCAAGCCATTGTATTTTCAGTAGCCTCATATGGTGGCGCTGTGGGCTAATGCACTGCACTGCAAAGTCATTTGAACCACATGGTCAGTGTTCAAGCTCACCAGTTGTTCCTTGGAAACCTTATACAGGGTTGCTATGGGTCAGAACCAACTCGATGGCACTTAACAACAACAACATATGCATATGAAAGTTGGACAGTGAATAAATAAGGGAAACCATAGAAGAATTGATGCATTTTAGCTATGATGTTGGAGGAGAATATTGAAAGTACCACGGACTGCCAAAAGAACAAACCAATCTGTGTTGGAAAAAGTACAACCAGAATGCTCCTTAGAAGCCATGTTGGCCAGACTTCATTTCTCATACTTCGGGGATACTGGCAGGAGGGACCAGGCACTGGAGAAGGATATCATGTTTGATCAAGTGGAGGGTCAGAGAAAAATAGGAAGACCCCCAACTAGATGGATT
>NW_006409157.1:84865-86158 GCF_000296735.1 Chrysochloris asiatica
GCATTACTGGGAGAACTTGTCTATAACCATTCACTGATTACAGAGACACATTTAAACATATTTTGTTTGGAATAAACTTGGGTATGTATGAATTGGAATCCTAGTAGCCATATTTTTTGCTTACTATCGTGTTTCTGAATGTAGAAACTCTATTTTTACCATAGCCATGGCAAATATTCTATGGATTGTAGCATTGGGCTGAGCATTAGAAGCCCTGGCTTTCAGGGCTTGTTTTACCAGTGAGAGCTACAGATTTGAGAGCAGAGGACTTTTGATCTGCTTGTAGTTGTGTCTAACACCCTCTCCGAGCCTCACGTGCTCCATTGTATGTAACTAGTGTACATTCCCCTTTTCCTTCTGTCACTGCTGGTTGAAACCATGAGTGGACTCCTGACCCAAATATATTGAACTGTTGGATGAACAAGGATTAATTAGATTAATGACTAAGTCAAATGCTCATCGGAATTTGACTTGAGAGTTTTAGAGACTGATGTTTTTGCATTGAAAGGTGTATAATAAATAATTCGGTCTTGCTAAAAGGGAGCTCTGTCCTGTGGTCTGGTTATTGGGGACAAATTATGTAATGCCTAGATAAGAAAGTCTTTGTTTGAGTAGAGATGAGGGATAGGATGATGGAAGGTGGGGAGGAGCTATATTGAACTTAGGGTAGGATCTGCTATACCTGAAAGACCACTCATGTGATTTAGTGTGGGGGTTTGATCCAGGAGGTTACAGTCATTCCATTTGGAAGTCATTTGATCCAGGAGGTAACATTCCATTCTTACATTTGGAAGTCCCACTAAAAACTGTGGATACTCAAGCTTGGCTGAGTTTTCCAGTTGAAAACAATATTCTGTGTATAGTGTGACATTTTGATGTGGAAAGGGTAACATATTCTGAAGACAATTGAAGTTGGATCCTTCCCAGTTTGGCCTATGGATCTCTTTGTTTGCATGATTTTAATCTATGTCCTTTTTAAAAAAAATTTTTTTTGTTTATTTATTAAGGTTTTTATTGTAGATTGAGTAAAAGTTTACAGGGCAGATCATCAATTTTACATTCTACAAATCATACACCTTGTTTCGTTACAATGATTATCATCCCCTCCATGTACCATCAGGTCTAACAACACCATCAGATAAAGTATTTCTCTCTATTCACTTTAGCTATTTTTTTTTAAAAAAAAAATACACTCAGACATATATAATAATTTACACCACCAAAGGGCTCATTCTGCAAGTCTGCCTCCTGATTGCCATCTCTTAGTCTCTCTCTTCCCATGAATCTAGATCC
>NW_006409157.1:102382-109825 GCF_000296735.1 Chrysochloris asiatica
ACAAATTCCCCCAGCTGTGAGACTTCCAACCTTCTAAATATTCCTTTATATGTGGTTCAGAGTTCTGGGACCATCCCCTGAGCCTGCTTGGTAGGGTATTCTGTGTTGTTTTTGGCGGAGCTCCTTTATTGCACTTCCACCCGGTCCACCATCTTGTTTGTTTTCCCATTGTCTTTTGATGCTTTCTGCATCATTCAATATTTTCCCATAAATTCTTCAATATTTCAAGTGGAAGCTTGAATTTTTTCTTGAGTTCTTTAGGCTTGTGAAATGCCAACCCTGTTTTTCCCTTTTAATTTTCCAAGTTCAGATTTTTACACATTTCATTATAATAGTGAACTTGAGTTTGAGACAAACTTAAGTTTGTCTTCTTGAGCTGCCCTTTGAAGTTTTCTGTGTAGTTTTACTTAGTCATTTCTTCTATTCCCATCAAGACACACTTGATGCTCAAGAGCCTCCTCTGACATCCATTTTGTTTTTTCTTTCTTCCTTATGTTTTTAATGACTTCTGCTTTCTTCCTATGGTGTTCTTTATGTCATCCCACAACTCCTCTGGTTTTCAGTCATTTGTGTTAAATGCATCAAATCTTTTCTTGAAGTGGTCTCTAAATTTGTTGGGGTATAACCGAAACCATATTTTGGCTCTTGTGGAGTTATTTTAATTTTTTTTTCAGTTTCAGCATATGAACTTGTATATGAGCAATTAATGATTTATTGTACAATCTGCCCTTGGCCTTGCTTTGGCTGATGATATTGAGTTTCTTCATTGTCTTTTCCCACAGATATAGTCAAATTGATCCCTATGCATACCTGGTGAGGTCCACATGTATTGATTCCTTACATATGTGTAGTCACTTTATATTGCTGAAAGAGCTATTAGCAATGGATAAGTCATTGGGCTTACAAAATTCTTTTATGAGATCTTCAGCATCATTTCTTTTACCAAGATCATGTTTTCCAATTATTGATCCTTCCTCTTTGTTCCTAACTTTGCATTCCAATCACCAGTAATTATCAATGCATCTTGATTGCATATTTGATCAATTTCATACTGAAGAAATAGAATTCTTCAGTTGCACCACCACTGGCTTTAATAGTTTGTGCATAAATTTGAATAATATTAGTATTAACTAGTATTCCCCATAATTATCCTATCACAGGCAGTATTATACTTTAAGATAGATTTTGAAATGCTCTTTTCGACAGTGAAAGCCATACCATTCCTCTTCAATTTGTCATTCTTGGCATAGTAAACCATATGATAATCTGATTCAAAATGGCTATTCCTGTTCATTTCAGCTCACTACTGCCTATGATATTGATCTTTATGCATTCCATTTCCTTTTTGACAACTTCCAATTTTATTAGATTCATACTTCATACATTGCACATTATGATTATTAATGGATATTTGCAGCTGTTTCTCATCATTTTGAGTGTGTCCCATCAACAGATAAAGGTCTGAAAGCTTTGTTCCACCCATGTCATTATGGTCAATGGATGTATTTTGATGTTTTCCAACCTGAGGGGATCATCTTCTAGCACTATTAAGACAATGTTTTGCTGCTATTCATAAGGTTTTCAATGGCTGTCCATTCAAAAGTGGTTCATCCCTCCTTGTTTCTACTCTGTCATAGTGTGAAAGCTCTGCTGAATCCTGTTTATGATGGGTGATGCTGCTGGTATTTAAAATGCTGGTGGCATAACTTCCAGCATCAAAGCAACACACAACCCACTACAGTAGGACCAACTGACTGATGAATTATTGCATATAGAAGTAGTGAAGAAATAAAGCGATGTCTAAGCCAGGTGCAAGGAAATTTGAGGAAGAACCAGCAGAAATCACAAATTGAGAAAACTAGCTGACAGAGTATGTGAGAGAAGAATAGGAAAGAGACATAAAGAGGAGCAGAAATGAAAGACCAGGAGATGAGAGAGTAGCCCGCAGAGAAAAACTGCTTGAAGGGGATTTGTGAGAGCTGTTGGAGAAAGAACATAAAAGATGAATAGAGAGGCTTTGTGCAACCAAAACTACTCTAATCCAGTGACAATGCAGAGAACATTTTATGATTAAAAAAAAAAAAATCGCTGTCGTAGTTTGAGTTCCTTAGAAGAGTGAAACTCTATAAAGAAATATATAGAGACTTACTTCAAAGAAATGAGTCACACAATTGTGGAGGCTGGCAAATCCAAAATCTGTGAGTTCAGTGGCAGGTTGGAGTATCTGATGGCTCACAGGGTTGTGGAGCTTGGTGAATCCAAAATCTTCAGGTCAGACAGCAGGCAGGAGACTTCTGCATACTTATGTCCCAAGAACTGGAGATCGGAAAATGAGCAGAGTGCAAGAACACAAGGGGTGGGGTGGGGGAGAAAGAAGTAAAGAGAGTTGTTGAAAGTGAGCTTTGTCTGAACATCAATTTATATATACTGAAGGCAGGCCAAGGAAACGCCACTTTCAATGCATTAGCTGACACACCAGATCACATTATGGGGAGTGATTATATTATATTACATTATGGAAGAGCACCCAGTCTTCTGCTGCCAAGCCACTGAGCATCATAGCCTAGTCAATCTGACACATAACATTAAGCATCACGGTCACCTAAAAATTAGTTTAACAATTTTGTTTTCTCCTTTAACTTCCAACTACATTTGAAGTTTGCTATATACAAGATTTCATAGAGACTAAACTCTATCAACCACAGTTCTGCACACTAGAGTCCTTCCACACTTGAGATAAACTTGCCTGGGTGAGGTTGGACCTAATGCCTTCAGTTTCCTATAGGTTGAGTATTCCTGTCATTCATTCTATTTTTTTTTCAGGTTAGTGTGAGTGTTTCTTGCAACCAAACAAGCTCTGGTAGAAGAGTTGGATTTTCCATTTCTCAGAAAACTTGCATTTTTTTTTTTTTTTTACATCTTTTGGAAAACAGAGGTAATCATTATTGTCTCAAGATGGCAGATTTAACTTGGGCTGTTGCAGATACAAGAGTTGATGATAAAATAAGTAAAAATTGTACCTAGGATGTATTTCTACCCTTCCCCCCACTGAAGACTAGATAATATTGTCCCTTCATATGAAGTCATAGTAGACACCAGTTGTTACTGAATTGATTCTGACTCATTGTGTCTTCATGTGTGTTGGAGGAGAACTCTGGACCATGAGATTTTCTTTTTCTTTTTTTTATTGAATGAATTATTTATATAATTTAGTTTTTGTTGTTGAGATGATACATAACAAAACATACACTGATTCAATAATTTTTACATATACAATTTATGACATTGATTACATTTTTTCAAAGTGTGCAGCCATTCTTACACTCCTTTTCCAAATTGTCCCTCCTCTAACTTAAAAGTCACTGCCTTTTATTTTTTTTTATTTTTTTAAGGTTTTTAATGTGGATTGAGTGAAAGTTTATGGGGCAGATCATCAGTTTTACATTCAACAAATCATACACCTTGTTTCATTACAATGATTATAATCCCCTCTGTGTACAATCAGTTAACAGTATTTCACTCTATTTATTTTAGCTTTTTTAAAAAAAACTAAAAAACACACCACTCAGGCATATATAATACTTTACACCTCCAAAGGACACATGCTGCAAGTCTGCTTGTTGGCCACCAGCTCTTAGTCCCTGTCTTCCCATGAATCTAGAGTCCTCAGCTGCTCTCCCACTCCATGACCCCATCTCTGCGTCCGTCTCTGGTGTGGCTGCTTCCCTGGATAAGGTTTCTCATTCTGCTTGTCCTCTTCTCCCTTCATGGTCCTAGGGTCCTCTGTTTCTGGACTGTAAGATTAACCACTCCCTTGTTTTTGTTACAAAACTTCTACCTGTACAATTATGACAGTCACAATTCATCATGATAACAGTTATGCAGTATTGAATTGTAAGAATCTTATCCCCATCTCTTTTAACCAGACCCATCTAGACAAAATGAAAACTATTCAGTGGTGAGGGACTCTTTCTTGCCCACCACACTCTTAAACTAAACTTTCTTTTGAAAGCTTTTAAGTCAGTCACTTTGTACCTTTATCGCTCCCTTGTTTTAGGTGGCCAATGTCTAAGTTGCCCATCCCTATCTACCCTGTGTACAATACTTGATGTGAAGACTCCTTCCCTTTCTGTAGGTATTTAGAGTTACTACCTCCATGAACGAATCGGGCTGCGAACCATAAGGTCAGCAGTTCGAAACTACCAGCTGCTCCGCGGGAGAAAGATGAGGCTTTCTACTCCCGTAAAGATTTACACCCTCGGAAACCCTGTACTGGGTCGCTATGGGTCGGAACCGACTCGACGGCACTTAACAACAACAACAACCTCCATGAGTATAGGTCAGGTTCATCAATTTGTAGTTATTTACTCTTGTTTCCTTTATTAAAAAGTTTTGTTTTTGTTTTTGTAATCTACCTCTAGTCAAGTTCTGATTATCAAGCCATCGAGGCTAGGTCACTGTTTGAAAGTTTGAGTGTTTTTGTGCATCTCTCCTCACTTCATATCAGCTGGATGCTTCACTCTCAGGATCTAGCCCTCTGTGGCTACGTCCTTGTCCATGGGCTCAAGTGTCCCCAGGTCTCACTACACTTTGGACCAACCAGTTCTTCCTCTTCTCTCTCTCATCTCCAGGTCAAGTCCTGTGGACAGTTTTAAATTGGGTTATTTGTCTTTTTTTTTTTTTTTTTTTTTAGAGGTTTTGTAGTTTCCTATATATTTTAGAAATGAGTCCCTTGTCTGATGTGTCATTGCAAAAGATTTTTTCCCATTCTGTGGATTCCCTTTTTACATTTTTGGTGAAGTCTTTAGATGCACATAAATTTTTAATTTTTAGTATGTCTCAATCATCTATTTTGTCTACTTTTGTTTGTGTACTTTTCAAAATGTTTTGTAGTCTGTGTATGCCCTGAATTAGAGTCCTCACATTTGCCCCTATTTTTTCATTGATGGCCTTCATAATTCTGGGATTCATATTTAGGTCTTTAATCCATGTTGAGTTGGTTTTTGTATAAGGCTTGAAGTAAAGGTCTTGTTTCAATCTTTCGCATATCGTTTTCCAGTTCTGCCAGTACCATCTGTTGAAGAGACTATCACCTCCCCATGCAATATATTTAAGTACTTTGTCAAAATTCAGTTGGCTGTGTATATATGGGTTAATTTCTGGATTCTTGATTCTGTTCCATTGATTAATGTGTCTTTCATTGTACCAGTACCCAAGCTGTTTGACCACTGTATCTGTGTAATAAATTTTGAAGTCAGGGAGTGAGAGGCTTCCAACCTTATTCTTTTTCGTAAGCAGTGCTTTACTTATCCTGGGTCTCTTTCCTTTTCATATAAAGTTTGTAATTGTTTTTTCCATCTCTTTGAAGAATATCATTGGAATCTGGATTGGGATTGCATTATATGTGTAAATTGCTTTTGGCAGTATTGACATTTTCACAATGTTAAGTCTACCTATCCAAGAGCATAGTACATTCTTCCATATTTGTAGGTCTCTTTTGGTTTCTTGTAGTAGTGTTTTGTAGTTTTCTTTGTATAGGTCTTTTGTTTCTCTGGTTACATTTATTCCTAGATATTTCATTCTTTGGGTGGCTATTGTAAATGGTATTGCTTTCTTAATGTCCTTTTCAGTGCTGTTGTTTTTGGTATAGAGGAATTGAACTGACTTTTGTATGTTGATCTTATATCCTGCCACTTTTCAGCCCATTTCTTCATTGATGCCTTTCTCCCTCTTACACACACCAGTAGACCAATGTAGTCACCAGCTAGCTTACATTCCTGTTCATGTGGTCCCTTTAAATTCAGTCTTAGGAGGGAGTTTGTCCTGCAGAAACCTGATTGCTTGCCTTGAAGGCTTCCTGGAAAACTGCTTGCTTATTCTTGTAGTAGCCAGTCATGCTGACATTTTTGTTTTGGGTTTTTCCTGATGATCTTTCTTTGAAGATGTGTCTTCTGTTGCTCTAGCTGTTCCAGGTTGGTCTGTTTGTCCTTGCTGGTGGGAATGTCCCACCTCAGAAAGTTCTGGATGGGACTCAGGCTTCCACCTAAGGTCCTATACTCTGCAAAGGCTTTGCAAGAGGTCTATTTCACTGGGAAAGTTCTAGAACCCCCTGTTAGGTATTCCAATCAGTTATAGGCTGAAGATGGGATTACAAGTTTTCTGTAATCATGCTTCCCAACATTCCCCTCTATACCACTCAAGTGTCTATTTTACAATAGTAGCCAAGGGAAACCAATATTTATAAGACAGTCAAGCATTTTAGTGTTATTTCCCCTCTTCAAACTATGCCTAGATCCCTGTATCACAGAGCCCTATAGTTCCAAAGATAAGTATGCATCACTATTTACCTTTGTCCCACATAGGCCATGCAAACCTGTCTCAGTGTTCCCCTATCTTTCTTGTTATTGCACCTCCTCCCCCTTCTCATATTGCTCTACCCAACACCCGAACTATATATATATAAACCCCCACCCCAATTCCACTGTTGTGGTTACCTTATATCCCATTAACTCTTCCCTCCATTTAAGACAATCTGTTTTATCCTGTAATCTACCTGACCTTCTCACCACCTGGATCTCTGTTCCTCTGTGTTTACCTTCTTTCACATTGTAATTGTTTTGATCAAAGACTGACCTCCAGATCCTCTGTTCTAATAATGTTATTCTGTTCTTGACTCTTCCATTTGTCGATTGAGTTCAGGGTAATGCTGACACAAATGTCATTCTCTGGTTGTTGCCTGTTCTTGTTGGTTCTCAGTCCACAGAACTTCCTTTAGGATGTTTTTCATCTGAGAGTTGGCTTTGGCAAAATCCTTTAGTTTCTGTTTTTCCTGGAATGTTTTGATTACACCACTATATTTTATTGACAGCTTTGCTGGGTTGAGGATTCTTGGTTGGAAGTTTTTTCTTTCAGAGTTTTATACATGTCTCTCTATTGCCTTCTTGCCTGCATGGTTTCTGTTGAGCAATATGAGCTTAATCTGATTTGCTTGCCTTTTTATGTTACACCTCTCTTTTCCCTAGCTGCTTTCAGAATTCTGTCCTTATTTTTGATTTTGGAGAGCTTGATTATTATATGTCTTGGTGATTTTCTTTTAGGGTCCATCCTTGCTGGGGTTCATTGAGCTTCTTGAATGCTTATCTTTTCACTTTTATAGATGTTAGGGGAATTTTCTTCCAGAAGCTCTTCAGTTATCTCCTCTGTGGACTTGTGTGATTCTTCCTGTTCCGGAATGCTGATAATTATTAACTAATTCCTCTTCATGTTGTCCAACATGAATCTTAGGCCTTCTTCAGATTTTTTAATCCTTTTTTCTGCTTGTTCTTCTATCTTAGTAGTTTTGAGAGATTTATCTTCTAGCTCACTAGTTGTGGCTTCTATCTCTTCAATTCTACTCCTTTGCCCTTTCAGTGTATTGTCCATTTCTGATATTCTATTATTAAT
>NW_006409157.1:109925-112990 GCF_000296735.1 Chrysochloris asiatica
TTTTCTCAACTCCATTGTATAGCATTTTGATACATTTTATAATAATTTTTCTGAACTCTTTCTCAGGCATTTCCAAAACCTACTCATCTTCCAGTATAGAGTTTAGGTCTACTTCCAGCTCATTTGCCTCAGTCACTTTATCTTGTTTCTGGACATGTGCTGATACAGTCATCTGTTTCTGTTTTTTGGGCATATTCAGGGGTTATCTCTGGTCTTAGTACTTAGATGGGTGTGTGTTTTGGTATCTTTTATGCTTTCTTGTTGCCTCCAGGTAGATGTGATCAGGAGATGGACTTCCCTTTTCATTCTTCTTCCTGGGAAATTTCAAGATGCCACTGTTGGTCGTTGTGATGTAACTCAGTTTTAAATTTTTGGTCTATTTCCTTTTTACTCTGCCTGTCCTGCCCCACAATCCCTGTTCTGGCCCTCTTCCTAGTGATAAACTGTTTAGGGTCACCTGTGGCCCTTTTGCACTGCCATTTAGTTTTAAGTAAAAACTGTCACTTTAGATTTTGAGGAGATCTGTGCGCATGCATGGTAGAACCGTCTGGGGGGTTGGGTGTGGTGTCCACTTGCTCAAGCACCCCCTTTTGTCACCAGAATGGAGATGCACATCCAGCAAGAGACCAATGAACAGATACCAAAAAAAAAAAAAAAAAAAAGAATGCCCACACCTTTATCTTTGTGGTTGTCAGGTGTCTGTGGCTGCTCTGATCCTTTCCCCAGTTGGTCTCACCCAAGGTGAGGGCTCTGGGAACAGCTGAGTGTCTTGAATGATAAAGCAATGGATTTCTTGCTTCTGCTACAAATTACCCTAGCTGTAAGCCTTTCAATCTTATAAATATTCCTTTATATGTGGTTCAGAGTTCTGCACCATCCCCTGAGCCTGCTTGGTCTTGTATTCTGTGTTGTTGCTGATGGAGCTTCTCACTGCACTTCTACCCTCTCTGCTATCTTGTTTGTTCTCCAAAAGTCACTGCCTTTTAAGGTGTCTATCGAAACTTTTGAGTTGCATTTGTTATTTTGATCCATATCAATAGCTCTTTAAAAAAGCCAAATGCTCAAGGCAGACATTATTTACTAATTAAATGAAATTGTTGTTTGATTTAAGCATCCCTGGTAGTGTAGTGATTATGCAAGGTCAGCAGTTTGAATCTCCCTGCCACTTCAAAGAAGACAGATTTCTCAGCTGCTCCCATAAAGATTTACTGCCTCACAAACCCTATATAGGGTTGCTATGAATTGGGACCAACTTGCCAGCACACCACCACTACCACCACCCTTGTTGGTTTAAAGACTTCAGGGGATTTTTGTTTTGGCTTGCTTAAGATTTAAATATTATCTCAGGACAATAGTTTTGGGGTTAATACAGTCTCAATGGCTCCAGGAAGTTTGGATTTCATGAAAAGTTGAAATTCTGCTTTATATTTTACTCAATTTGATTCTACTATAGGCTTCATGGGATTTTCAATGACTGATTTTTCAGAGGCAGATGTCCAAGTTTTTCTTCCAAAGCACCTCTGGGTGTACTTGAACCTGCAACCCTTTCGTTAGCAGCCAAGCACATTAAATGCTTATTACAAATTGGAGAAAAAGCTGCCTTCTGAGAGCTTATCTAATAAAATCCACATATGATGGGTATGATTGATATCTCTTAGAGTTAAAGCAAGCAACTACCTGTAAATTCTTAATTATAAAAAGGAATTCTAAAGCTTGTCCATTTTGCATACAGAAATAGGTAGATACTTTGGAACATGAAAAGTTGGCCTGGTGAGGAAGGTAGTAGGTAGTGTGATGTTTTGTGGTACTTGAAGCAGAGCTTTCTTCTGGGAATAAACATCATGAGCTGCATGACCATTTTTTACAAGTCTTAGGCTTTCATTTTACTTCTTTATTATTTACTCTCTTATCCTTTTCTGAATATCAGTATTTCTTTCCCAGGATTTGGGGGGTGGGGACAAGACAACAGTGCTCTAGAAGGGGAATAGAAGTATTTCAGTCACTTGAAAGAAATAGTGTACAGGAACACATTTATAGTCTGGTTTATATATTTCAATGAATACAAAGGCAAAAGTCAGCATGTTTGCTTTCAATCAACTCAGGCACACTACAAAAATTAAGGGCAAAATCCTGGCCAACTCTCCCTTGGTAACTCTCCATATTGTTGTTGTTGTTGTTAAGTGTTGTCGAGTCAATTCTGACCCATAATGACCCTGTAAAGGGTTTCCAAGGAGCAGCTGGTGAGCTTGAACCACCGACCTTGCAGTTCAAACTGACTTTGCAGTCTGACGCATGGTTGTCCTTAAGTCATCTTGCATTATCATGAATGTTTGTTTTCAAAACTCTCTCACCATTGCTATTTGAATCATCTGTGGGCTATAATTTACAATGGGAATTATAAGAACTTTGAAGCAGTTGCTTAAGAAATGCATTGCGTTGGAAGGCACCGTTACTTGAGAAATTTTCAGCATTTCACATTTGTGATAAAGCAAATAGGAGCAGACATTGTTGTTTAGTGCCGTTGAGTTGGTTCCAAACCAAGGGGGCCCGATATAGGGTTTCCGAGGACTGGCTGGTGAGCTTGAAATGCCAACCTTGTAACTCAAACTGACTTTGCAGTCCAGCGCATTAACCCACAGCACCACACCACCACCTTCATCAAGAACAGACATAGAGCACTAGAAAAACATTAGTGAAATTTGTACTGTCAGAGCAACAAGGCTTCTTGAGTAATCTTTTTATTGTTGAGTTGATGGGGATTGAATGGATTCACCAATTTCATTCCAGCATCCAGACTGGGAAGACAAGGTTAGCTTAGCTATTGCAGAATGTTCCCTAATAAAGACCAATCTTACAGAAAGCTTTATGAAAATGCATCTTTTAGTTATTATGTTATATGGACAGATGCACAACACAATTCAAGAGATCATTGTTTTAAAAGTAAACAAAATAGATGAGTAGACATACTGAAAATTAAAAACTTATGTGCATCAAAAGATTTCACCAGAACAGTAAAAAGGGAACCCACAGAATGGGAAAAAATCTTTTGCAATGACATATCAGAC
>NW_006409157.1:115069-121453 GCF_000296735.1 Chrysochloris asiatica
TAGTATTCAACCTGACTAGGCGGGGCTGATGCAATGAAATGTAGACGGGTCTCTTATGATACAATAGTGAATAATTGTTATCAGGACTGATTGTGAAGATGGAAAATGTAAAGGTAGACGTTTTATACCAAGGAGGGGAGTGATTATCTTTTCAGTCTAGGAGTGGAGGTCCCTAGGACCATCAAGGGAGAAGAGCAGAGAGCGGGACCCTACCCAGAGAAGCAGTGATGCCTGAAATGGAGGCAGAGATAATGACGTGGAGCGATGAAGCAGCTGGAGACTTTAGATCCAGAGAGGGAAAGTGACTGTGTGCTGAAGACCTGGTGGGTACGGGGGAAGGATTGCATGGAGGGAATTGTAACCATGGCAATGAGACGATATACGATAGAATGAATGTAAAACTAATGTTTTCCCATGTAAACTATCACATAATCCACAATAAAACATTTAAGAAAAAAAAAGAGATCATTGTTTTAATCTCAAAACCAATGAATAGAGAAGATACACTTTCAAAGAAAAATCATCAGAAAAAAAGCAAAACAAAAATGTCAGTTGATTGGTTACAACAAGAATAAGCAAGTTGTTCACCAGGAAGCCATCAAGACAAGCAATAAAGTCCCTTCAGGACAAACTGCCCTCTAAGACTGAAACTCAAAGGGAACACACGAGCAAGCATGTAAGCTTGATGGTGACCACATTGGTCACTGGTGAGTGGAAGAGGGGGAAATGTAGCTGTTGGGAGCCACTGAGTCAGAGATCACGCCCACCTCAGGCGTCCAGCAATAGTTGGCCTGAGGTTGTCTGCTTGGGCAAAAGTCCACAGCACAAGGAGGAAGTGACCTTTAGCTCAGTGCGCTGTAGAGCTAGTCAGTAAGAAAGCATGCAAACCTTTCTGCTTGCCTACATAAACAGCAGACCTGTTCTTCTAGCAGTTATTTTGTCCTATTTGTTCTCAGATAATTGCTCTGTGTATCTGGAACCAGGACTGCTGTGGAGAAACTCTCCCTTCCCTGCTTTTGAGCACTGTATAATAAACCAGCTACCAGGAGTTGTGGCTGCTCGAGCCTCTAACAGAGGTCAACAGCCCACCTGGCCCACTTTATTCTTAATCTTGTCTCTGTTGTTTTCTTTTAATCTCCCATTACCCCTACTCAAGAGCTTCACAGCTGCACAGGCCACAGCAGGCAACAATGAAGAAATGGGCTGAGGTCAACTATGTTTCAAGAGACTCCTGTTGACCTGGAGATGAAAGAAAAGAGGAAGGTCTGGTTGGTCCAAAATGTGGTGAGACCTGGGGACTCCTGAGCCCATGGACAAGGACATAGCCACAGAGGGCTAGACCTGAGATTGAAGCATTCAGTTGATATGAGGTGAGGGGAGATGCACAAGAACACCTAAACTTGCAGAGAGTACCCATTTGACCTAGCCTTGATGGTTTGATAATCAGAACTCAACTAGTGGAAGATAAAAAAGAAAACAATTTTTGATAAAGGAAAAGAGGGTAAGTTGTTACAATTTGATGCACTTGAACTATATTCAGGGAGGTTTTGTTGTTGTTCTTAGGGGCCATTAAGTTGGTATTGACTCATAGTGACCCTATGCGCAACGGAACGAAACATTGCCCGATCCTGGGCCAACCTTACAATTGTTGCCATACTTGAGCCCATTGATGCTGCCTCTTTGCCAATCCCACTTGCTGGGGGTCTTCCTCCTTTTTTCTGTCCCTCCACCTTACCAAACATGATATCTTTCTCCAGCAACTGCTCCCTTCTGGAAATATGTCTGAAGCATGAGAGATGAAGTTTGGCCATCCTGGCCTCCAAGGAGCACTCTGACTGCACTTTTTCCAACACAGATCTGTTGGTTCTTTTGGCAGCCTATGACACTTCCAATATTCTCCTCCAACACCATAATTCAAAAGCACCAATTCTTCTATGGTCTTCCTTATTCACTGTCCAGCTTTCGCATGCATATGAGGTTATTGAAAGTGCCATGTATTGGGTCAGGCACATCTTAGTCCTCAAGCTGACATCTTTGCTCTTCAAATCTTTAAAAAGATCTTGTGCAGCAGATTTGCCTAATGCAATACGTCGTTTGATTTTTTGACCTCTGTTTCCATGAGTGTTGATAGTTGATTCAAGAAGAATGAAGTCCTTGACAACTTCAATCTTTTCTCCTTTGATAAGAATGTTGTTTATTGGTCCAGTGGTGAGGATTTTTGTTTTATTTACATTCCATACTGAAGACTGTGTTCTTTGATCTTTATCAGTAAATATTTTAAGTCCTCTTCACTTTCAACAAGCAAGGTTGTATCATCTACATATCACAGGTTGTTAATGAGTCTTACTTCAATCCTGATGCCACATTTTCCTTCATATAACTCAGTTTCTCGGATTATTTGCTCAGCAGACAGGTTGAATAAGTATGGTGAAAGAATACAACCCTGTCACATACCTTTCTTAATTTTAAACTGTTCAGTATTCTCATGTTCTGTTTGAACAATTGCCTCTTGGTCCATGTACAGATTCCTCATGAGCACAATGAAGTGTTCCAGAATACTCATACTTTGTAATGTTGTCCATAGCTTGTCATGATCCACACAAATGAAGGCCTTTGCATAGTTAAAAAAGCACAGGTAAACATCTTTTTAGTATTCTCTGCTTTCAGCCAAGATCCATTGGACATCAGCAATGATATTCCTCTTTCCAGTCCTCTTCTGAATCTGGCTTAAATCTCTGGAAGTTCTCCATCAATGTATGCTTGCAGCCATTTCTGTATTACCTTTAATAACACTTATTCACATAGGATATCAAAGATAAGTCCAATGATTTCTGCATTCTGTTGGGTCACCTCTCTTTGGAATGGGCACAAATACAGATCTCTTCCAATCAGTTGGCCAGATAATTGTCTTCCAAATTTCCATTCAAATGTCTAATAAATTTCCATTCAAGGAGGTAGTAGCTCAAAATACCAACAAAGAGGGAAGGAGTCTTCACATCAAATGTCAATTCTATCCTCTCTGTACACAGGGTAGATAAGGATGGACAACTTAGACATTAGCCAACTAAAATTTGAGGGGGGGTTGGCAGTAAAGGCATGAAGTGACTGGCTTACAAGGTTGAGGGAGTTTAGTTTAAGAGTGTGCAGAAGAAGATAGAGTCCTCATTGAATAGTTTTCATCTTGTCTAGATGGGTCTGGTAAAAAGAGATGGGGATAAGATTCTTATGATTCAGTAGTGAGTAATTGTCATGACTAATTGAGACGGTCACAATTGTAAAGGTAGAAGTTTTGTAACAAAAATGGGGGATCAGTTAATCTTACATTCCTGAAACAGAGGACCATAGGACCATCAAGGGAGAAGAGCACAAGTGGAATGTGGAACCTTATCCAGAGAAGCAGTGACACCAGAGATGGAGGCAGAGATGGGGACATGGAGAGAGAGAGCATCTCAGGACTAGATTCATGGAAAGAGAGGGACTGAGAGCTGGTGGCCAGGAGGCAGACTTACAGAATGTGCCCTTTGGTGGTGTAAATTATTATATATGCCTGAGTGGTTTTTTTTAAAAAAAGAGCTAAAATGTATAGAGAGAAATACTGCTAACTGATGGCACATGGAGGGGATTATAATAATTGTAATGAAACAAAGTATATGATTTGTTGACTGTAAAACTGATGATCTGCCCTGTAAAATTTCACTCAATTCATAATAAAGACTTAAAAACAAAAACAAAAACTCAATGAATAGGTGATGAACATAAATACCCCAAACAATGCTGAGATACTGACCTGGTGTAGGCACAGTAGCTATTGTTTATAAATAAAAGCTTTTCTTCAGGGAATGGGCAGTCAGGCAGCAAGTCCAGAAGAGAAGAATTAATGCTTTCTGGGCTGAGGCACACTGTTGTGGTTGTGTTTCATTGAGTTAATTCCAACTCGTAGCCACCCCATAGGACAAGGTAGAATTTCTCCATAGAATTCCCAAGTTTGTAATCTGTATGGAAGCAGACTGGTATAGCTCTATCCCTTGGAACTGCTGACCTGAGACAAAGCTTCCCAGAGTTCTGGGGATTTTGCCAGAGTCCAGCTGGTTCTTGGATAGGGTCATTGAGCCTCTCTGAGAGCCCATCAAAGGCCCTCTCTAATTGCTGTGCAGTCTAAGCCAACTTGTTCTCTGATGGTGTCTGTGCCAATTTATGAACGATGAGAGGAAACAGTTGAAACCAAATGAGTGGAAACCCAATCTCTGTTGCCCTAACAGTGCCTTTGGGACTTCTGATGACTGTCCATGCTTTTCCAGGCACTGTTTGCCTCACATACTTCTGTCAGTGACCATGACAGAGCTGGCCAAACATTAGAGTAACAAGTTGAGGTTTACAAGGTATGTTGTTGTTATGTGCCGTGGAGTCTGTTACGACTCATAGCGACCCTGTACAGGGTTTCCGAGGCTGTAAATCTTTACGGGAGCAGAAAGCCTCATTTTTCTCCTGTGGAACAGCTGGTAGTTTTGAACTGCTGACCTTGTGGTTCACAGCCTGATTCGTAATCACTACACTACCAGAGCTCCTTTACAAGGTATAATGACTTCAAATTTGATCAATTTATCTAGTCATTTATTGAGTACCTGTTATGAGATACTGGTGTGGTGCTGTAGGATAAGCACTGGACTGCTAATTGCAAGGTCTACAGTTCAAACTTATCAGTCATTCCTTGGAAACCCTATATAGGATTGTTATGACTCAGAACTTACTGGGCAGCACTTAACAACACCAACAACAATAGTATGAGTTTGGAGTATCTAGATGGTTCAAATGATTAAGACATTTGCCTGCTAATCAAAAGATTGGAGGTCTGAGTCCACAAAAGGCTGCTTTGGAAGAAATGCCTAGCTATCTGCTTAAAAAAAAAAAATTCAACTATTGAAATACTTACGGAACCCAGTTCTGCTTTGACATGTCTGGGGTCCCCATGAGTTGAAGTCTAAACAGGTTTTATTTATTTATTTTTTAATATACTAGTGTCAGTCACTGTTAAAGGATATGCTACTGATAAAACCGACAAAAATCCCTGTACTACTGGAGGTTTAACTCTGCTGGGCAGAGATAGTCAATAAACAAAACAAGTTAATGTGACGTATATTATAGAAAGAAACAAGATAGGGAAAGGAAATATGGTGGGCAACATAGTAGTTGTAAAGGGCTGTCAGGGAAGACTTCACTGAGAAAGTATTATTTGAGCAGAGTCTTGAAGAAAGTGAAGGAGCAAGCCATTGGGGGAAGAATTTACTGGTGAGAGAATACCTAGTGCATATGTTCTGAGGTAAGTGCAGGCTTGATCTGCCTGAGGAAAAGTCCCGAGGCTAGTGTTGCTGAAGCAAAGAGAGCAATGAAGGATGAGGTAGGAGAAGCTGGTGAGGGAGAGAGGGAAAATCATGTAGGACACCATAGGTCATTTTAAGGACTGTGGATTTTATTTTTAGTGAAATTGAGGGCTTGGAGCAAAGGAATGAAATGGACTAACGACTTTCAAAAGAGTTTAGAATAGTCTGAATGGAGGCATAAGTTGAAGACTGAGACCGAAGAGAAGGTTACGATAGTAACCCAGGCAGAAGATGATGGTGGCATTGAAAAATGGTTGGATAACAGATGTGTTTTGAAGGAAGAAGGACTCATTAGGATGTGCTGGCAGCTTGGATGTGGGGCATAAGAGGAATAGAGAGACAAGGTTGACCTCAAGGATTTATAATAATTAAACACCCAGTGTCACCACAACAAGAGATATGAGAAAATACTTTTGGTCAACTGGGTAGACTTTGGTTGCATCTAATTTTTTTTTTTTTAAGTGCTGTAAGTTGGTTCCAACTCATAGTGACACTGTATAGGATTTCTGAGGCTTTAAATCTCTGAGGGAGCAGAAACTTCATCTTCATTTTGCAGAGTGGTTGGTGGGCTTGAACCAAGGACATTGTGGTTCTCAGTTCAGTGCATATCATATGAAGCCATCTGATATGTAGCCATTACTTCCTTAGACTACTCAATAAGTACTGAAGAGTAAAAACATGCTAACATTCTTCAGTCTAATTTCACAGAAACTGATGACTTTAACCCCCTCATTCAGTTATTCCATTCATTTAACCATATGTCAGATGTTTGTCAGGAACTTCCTGTACCTTGAGATCTGTTGTTGTTGTTGTCAGGTGCCATCGAGTAGGAACTGACTCATAGTGACTCCATGCACAGCAGAACGAAACAATGCTCGATCCTGGGCCAACCTCACTACCGCTGCAACACTTGAGTCCATCAATGATGCCACCTGGCCAATCCATCTCGTTAGAGGTCTTCCTCTTTTTCTCTGACCCTCCACCTTACCCAGCATGACATCCTTCT
>NW_006409157.1:121813-143113 GCF_000296735.1 Chrysochloris asiatica
TAGTTGATCCAAGAAGAATGAAGTCCTTGACAACTTCAATCTTTTCTCCATTGATAAGAATGTTGTTTATTGGTCCAGTGGTGAGGATCTAGATGAGACTTATTTTTAACATTCCCATATCATGGTGTGGGAAAGTCCAAGGATGTCCACCAAAAGCCAGGGATTCAGTTTTTTTCTGGCCTCCTGTGTATCCAGGCACCTTAGTCATACTGTCTCATGTGTGTCCTCACATCAAATGTAGTCCCTGGTGTTAGAGCCTTTACTGGTGATATGGAACGGGGCACCTTTATCTTCACTCTTCTTTTGATCATTTCTTGGAGTAAAAAGATTTTCTCTCTTTGTCTTCTGCATGACAGTTTAGTGAGCATGTTTGTGTCTTAAGCTTGACTTTGAAATCTTACTCTCCACTTCAAGATCTCATCAGAAAGAAACAATATCCTCAGTGCAATCTGAAAGATTCTAGACAGAACTTTTTTTTTTTTTTTAAATTCATTGGCTGCTGGTTGGAGAATGAATTGAATGGGTAATGGGAGACTTAGCTACGGCCATGCTCTCTCACCGGTGGTTGTCTGTACTTCCATTATGCCACACTCTGTTATCAGTACTACTTGTGCTCTGGCTAGTGGCTTTAGTCAAGTTGTTATTATAGCTTTTACTTTCACCTTGGAACCCAGGAATGGAGTTGGTCTAGGGAGGGAGCCGAATTAAAATGACTATGCCCTAAATAGAACCATCTCCTCTTCTTCAGCCACTACAGATATTTTATTGAGCCTAGCTACTTTAACACTCTCGTTTAAGAATCTAGGATTATCTCTGGCTCAGAGTAAGCACTCAACGAATACTTATGAGATGAATGATGTAGGCACACTGAAGCTTAACTGGTCTTGTTAGGCGTTCAGTCAGATCTCTAGACCTATTTAACTTGGTGAATGAATGGATGTTTTCCAAATACAAAACAATTACAAAGCTATTCTTGGATGAGATATCCATTCAAAGTACAAAATAGAACAGTGAGTTTTTACTATAGCAAAATATGAAAAGTTCATTAATATAGTTTCTGATTCCACATTGAAACTAACTTGTAAAAAACTAATAATTGGCAAATTTTGATGTGGTATCAAAAAAGAATGTCCACAATTATCTGAAAAATTTATTTTAATACTCCTTTCTTTTCTAATTGCATATTTGTGAATATGGAGTTACTTTACATCCTTGAACTAAAACACCGTAATAGAACATATTGAATGTGGCATGCAGATATGACAATCCAGATGTGTTTTATTAAGTCTGACATAAAACAGATGTGAAGTAATGACACTTTTCTTACTAATCTGTTTTGGAAAATATGATTATTTTTAAATGACTGTAATAGGTATAATTGACATACAATGAACTGTTTAGAGTGTACAATTTTATAAATTTTGGCATCTTAATAAATCTATGAAGCCATCACCCCAATCAAGATAATGTACATATCCAGCAATCCAAAACTTTCCTTGTATTCCTTGGTAATCATTCCTCTCTTCTCTTTCTTGCTTCTTCCTATCCTTGTCTCTATGCAACCACGGATTGTTCGGTCAGTTTATTTTAATTTACATTTTCTAAAATACTATGCAAATGGAACCATAGAGAATGTTCTTTTTTTTAGAATGTTCTTTTTTTTACTGTCTTCTACTACTTAGCATAATTGTTTTGAATGTATCATAACTGTTTATGAATGTATCAATATCCCATTTATCTTTATTGTTGGCTAGAACATTCCTTAGAAGTAAGAATGGTGACACTTGCTTCACATACTTTAGACATACTTTCGGGGGGGATCAGTTCTTGATGAATGATATCATTGTTGGTAAAGTAGAGGATCAATGAAAGAGAGGAAGATCCTCAATGAGACAGATTGACAGTGACTGCAACAATGTACTCACACATAGGAACGATTGTGAGGATGGTGCAGGAATGAGCAATGTTTTGTTCTGTTGTACATGGGATGTTATGAGTTGTAACCAACTTGATGGCATCTAATAAAACCAACAAAGTCTCCCAATGTATGCATATATTGGCTCCTAAGGAGCATTCTGGTTGTACTTCTACCGATACAGATTGGTTTGTTCTTTTGTCAGTCCATTGTACCATTAATAGTCTCCTCCAACACCATAACTCAAATGTATCAACTCTTCTATGACCTTCACATACACTGAGCAAATTTCACATACATAAGAAGGTATTGAAAATAACATGGCTCACCTTTGTTCTCAAATTGATATCTTTGCTCATCAACACTTTAAAGAGGTCTTGAATAGTAGATTTGCCTAATGCAATATGTAATTTGATTTCTTGACTGATGTTTCCATGAGTATTGATGGTTAATATGAGCAAAATGAAGTATTTCACAAATTTAATCTGTTCTCCACTTATTTTGATGCTATTTATTTGTCCAGTGGTGAGGATTTTTGTTTTCTTAACATTGATGTGCAACCCATACCGAAGGATGTGGTCTTTGATCTTCATCAGTAAATATTTTAAATCCCCTTTGCTTTCAGCAGGCAAGGTTATATCAAGTGAATATTGCAGGATGCTAATGAGTCTTTCTCCAATCCTGATACCATGTTCTACTTCATACAATCCAGCTTCTCAGACTATTTTCTCAGCATACAGTATGAATAGTAATGGTGAAAATATACAAATCTGGTGCACAGCTTTCCTACTTTTAAACCATTAGGTGTTCCCTAGTTTTGTTTCAATGACTGCCTTTTGATTTATGTACAGGTTCCTCATGAGCACAATTAAGTGTTCCATAATATTCATTCTCCACAGTGTCATCCATAGCTAGTCATGATCCACACAATCAAAAGTATTTGCATAGTCAATAAAATGCACAGGTAAACATCTTTCTAGTATTCTATTCTTTCAGCTAAGATTCATCTGACATCAGCAATGATATCCCTCATTCCACATCCTTGTCTGAACCTGGCTTGAAACCCTGACAGTTCCCTGTGAATGTCCTGTTGCAGCCATTTTAAAATTAACTTTACCAAAATTTTACTTGTATGCAATATTAATGATGTTCTCCAATGATTTCTGCTGTCTATTGGCTCACCTCTCTTTGGAATGGATACAAATACTGATTTCTTCCGATCAGTTGGCCAGGTAACTGTCTTCCAAGTTTCTTGGCATAGATGAGTAAATGCCTTGAGTGCTGCATCAATTTGTTGAAAGATTTCAATTTGTATTCCATCAATTCCCAGTGCCTTGTTCTTTGCCAATGACTTTAATGCACCTTGGACTTCTTCCTTCAATATCATTGGCTCTTGGTCATATGCTGCCTCTTGAAATTGTTGAACCTTGATCATTTCTTTTTGGTACGTGACTCTGTATATTCCTTCCAACTTCTTTTGATGCTTTCTGCACCATTCAATAATTTGGCCAGAGAATATGTCAACAATGTAAGTTGAGGCTTGAATTTTTTCTTCAATTCTTTCAATTCTTTCCTTTTGGTTTTCTAACTCTATGTCTTTGCACATTTTGTTATAATATTTGACTTTGTCTTTTCTAATTGCCTTTTTGAAATTTTCTGTTCAGCTCTTGTAATTCCTCATTTCTTCCATCTGCTTCAGCATCTCTACACTAGATAGCAAGTTTCAGAGTCTCTTCTGACATACATTTTTATCTTTTCCTTCTTTCTTGTTTTCTTAATGACCTTTTGCTTTCTTTCTGTATGCTGTTCTTGATGTCATCCCACAACTCTTCTGGTCTTCAGTTAAGATGGCAATTGGGTAGACATACAGTGAGGTGGTCCATCAGTAACAACACAGAATACCGGACCAAGCAGGCTCAAGGGATGGTGCTAGAACTCTGAACCACACATAAAAGAATATTTAGAAGTTTGGAAGGATTACAGCTAGGGAAATTTGTAGGAGAATCAAGAAATCCATTGCTTTCTAATTCAAGACACTCAGCTGCTCCCAGAACCGCCATCTTGAGAGAGGCCAAGCAGAAGGGTCAGAACAGCCACCAATCCCTGACAGAATGGCAGCGATACAGGTGTGGACATTCTTTTTTTTTTTTGGTATCTGTTCATTGGTCTCTCACTGTCTGTGCACCTCCATTCTGGTGACTAGAGGGGATACCTGAGAGAATGGGCATCCCAGCCCCACCCCTGGAGGGTTCTACTATTGCATGCACACAGATCTCCTCAAAATTTAAAGTGACAGTTTCTACTTAAAACCAAATGGCCACCACTCATCTGTCAGTTTGTCATGCTGTGGTAGCTTGTGAGTTACTGTGATTTTGAAAACTACACCACTGGTATTTTAAGTAACAGCAGGGTCACCCATGGTGGGCAGGTTTCAGATGGGCTTCTAGACAAAGACAGACTAGGAAGAAAAATTGACAAACTATTTTAGAATCTTTAGTCACTAAAAACCTTATGAATAGCAGAGAAACACTATCAGATATAGTGCCGGAAAAACAGCCACTCAGGTTGGAAGGCACTCAAAATACAAATGGGGAAGAACTGCCTTCTCAGTGATAAAGCAAATGGAGTAAAGCTTGTGGGAGAAAAGCCCACGGGACCTTCATTTACTGATGGGGCACAACTCAAAAGGAAGACAAACAGCTGTAAACATCTACTGAAAATTGGAACATGGAATGTACGAAATATGAATCTGGGAAAATTGGAAGTTGTCAAAATGAAATGGAATGCATAAACATTGATATCTTAGGCATTAGTGAGCTGAAATGGACTGGTATTGGCCATTTTGAATCTGACAACCACATGGTTTACTATGCCGGGAATGACAAATTGAAGAGAAATGGTGTTGCATTCATCATCAAAAAGAGCATATTCACATCAGTCATGAGGTACAATGCTGTTTGTGATAGGATAATATCCGTGTGCCTACAGGGAAGCCCAGTTAATACCACCATTATTCAAATTTACACACCAACCACTAAAGCCAATCACTAAAGTGAGGACAAAATAGAAGAATTCACCCAACTTCTTCAATCTGAAATTGACTAAACATGCAATCAAGATGTATTGATCATTACTGGTGATTGGGATGCAAAGGTTGGGAGCAAAGAGGAAGGATCAGTAGTTGGAAAATAGGCCCTGGTGATAGAAATGATGCTGGAGAATGCATGATAGAATTCTGCAAAACCAATGATTTGTTCATTTCAAATATCTTCTTTAGACAGCATAAGAGATGACTATACACATGGGGACCTCACCAGATGGAATACATAGAAATCAAATAGACTACACCTGTGGAAAGAGACAAATGAAAAAATTCATGTCATTAGTGAAAACAAGGCCAAGGGCAGAATGTGGAACAGACCATCAATTACTTATATGCAAATTCAAAGGGATGCTGAAGAACATGAAAATAAGTTCATGAGAGCCAAATATGACCTTGAATATATCCCACCTGAATTTAGAGATCATTTGAAGAATTGATTTGATACATTGAACACTAAAGACCAAAGACTAAAAGAGTTGTGGGATGACATCAAGAACAAAATACATGAAAAAAGCAAAAAGTCATTAAGAAGACAAGAAAGAAGGAAAAGGTCAAAATGGATGTCACAAGAGACTCTGAAACTTGTTCTCCAGTGTAGAGATGCTAAAGCAAATGGAAGCAATGAGGAGGTACAAGATCTGAAAGGAAAATTTCAAAGATCAGCTCGAGAAGTTAAAGCCAAATATTACAACAAAATGTGCAAAGATCTAGAATCAGAACACCAAAAGGAAGAACATGCTCAGCATTTCTCAAGCTGGGGGAACTGAAGAAAAAATTCAAGCCTTGACTTTTGTTATTGAAAGATTCTCTGGGAAAATTATTGAATTATGCAGAAAGCATCAACAGAAGATGGAAGGAATACACAGAGGCACTATACTAAAAGGAAATTGTTCATGTTCAGCCATTTCAAGAGGTAGCATATGATCAAGAGCCAATGATACCTAAGGAAGAAGTCCAAGGTGCATTCAAGGAATTGGCAAAGAACAAGGCACCAGGAATTGATGGAATAAAAATTGAAATCTTTCAAGAAAGTGAGGCGGCACAGGAGGCACTCACTCATCTCTGCCAAGAAATTTGGAAGACAACTTTCTAGCCAACTGAATGGAAGAGATCCATATTTGTGCCCATTCCAAAGAGAGGTGACCCAACAGAATGTGGAAATCATCGGACAATCTCTTTAATATCCCATGAGAGTAAAGTTTTACTAGAGGTAATACAGAAATGGCTATAAGCATACATTAACAGAGAACTTCCAGAGGTTCAAGCTGGATTCAGAAGAGGCTGTGGAATGAGGGATATCATTACTGATGTCTGGTGGATCTTGGCTGAAAGCAGAGAATATCAGAAAGATGTTTACCTGTGCTTTAGTGTGAATCATGACAAGCTATGGACAACATTGTGAAGTATGAGTATTCCAGAACACTTAATTGTGCTCGTGAGGAATCTCTACCTGGACCAAGAAGTAGTTTTTCGAAGAGAACATGGGAACACTGAAAAGAAAGGTGTGTGACAAGGTTGTAATTTTCACCATACTTATTCAACTTGTGTGCTGAGCAAATAATCCAAGAAGCTGGGTTCTATGAAGAAAAATGTGGCATCCGGATTGCAGGAAGACTCATTAACAACCTGCAATACGCAGATCATACAACCTTGCTTGCTGAAAATGAAGAGGACTTAAAACATTTACTGATGAAGTTCAAAGAGCACAGCCTTCTGTATGGATTGCATCTCAATGTCAAGAAAACAAAAATCCTCACCACTGGACCAATAAACAACATTCTTATTAATGGAGAACAGATTGAAGTTGTCAAGGACTTCATTATTCTTGGATCAGCTATCAACACTCATGGAAGCAGCAGTCAAAAAATCAAATGATGTATTGCATTAGGCAAATCTCCTGCACAAGATCTTTTTAAAGTGTTGAAGAGTAAGGACGTCAGCTTGAGGTCTAAGGTGCGCCTGACCCAAGCTATGGTATTTTCAATAACCTCATATGCATGTGAAAGCTGGACAGTGAATAAGGAAGACAGTAGAAAAATTGGTGTTTTTGAGTTATGGTGTTGGAGGAGATTATTGAACGTACCATGGGCTGCCAAAAGAACCAATAGATCCATTTTGGAAGAAGTGAAGCCCGAGTACTTCTTGCAGGCTCAGATGGCCAAACTTTGTCTCTCATACTTCATATTGTCAGGAGGAACCAGTTACTGGAGAATGATATCATGTTTGGTAAGGTGGAGGGTCAGAGAAAAAGAGGAAGACTCCCAACGAGATTGGCCAACTGGCAGCATCGGTGAACTCAAGTGTGGCAACAACAGTGAGGTTGGCCCAGGATTGGGCAGAGTTTTGTTCTGTTGTGCATAAGGTCGCTATGGGTTGGCACCTAACAACAACAATGTGTCAAATATGTTCTTGAGATGATCTTTAAATTCAGGTGGGATGTGTTCAAGGTCATATTTTGGTTCTTATGGACTTGTTTTAATTTTCTTCAGCTTCAAACTTGAATATGAGCAATTGATGTTTGGTTCTACTTTCTACTCCTGGTCTTGTTTTGGCTAATAATGTGGAGTGTTACCATCTCTTTCCACAGATGAAAATCCACAATTTGATTTCTGTGTATTCCATCCGTTGAGTTCCATTTTATATTGTTTTTATCAGGTGCCATCGAGTCGGTACTGACTCATAGTGACCATATGCTCAGAAGATTGAAACATTGCCCAATCCTGGCCAACCTCACTATTGTTGCTACACTTGAGTCCATTGATGCTGCCACTTTGCCAATCTATCTTGTTGGGGGTCTTCCTTTTTTCTCTGACCCTCCACCTTACCAAACATGATATCATTCCAGCCACTGGTCCCTCCTAACAATATGTCTGAATTATGAGAGACAAAGTTCAGCCATTTTGGCCTCCAAGGAGCACTCTGACTGCACTTCTTCCAACACAGATCTGTTGGTTCTTTTGGCAACCCATGGCACTTTCAAAATTCTCCTCCAACACCATAATTCAAAAGCATCAATTCTTCTACGGTCTTCCTTAGTCATTGTCCAGCTTTCACATGCCTATGAGGTTATTGAAAATACCATGGCTTGGGTTAGGTGTACCTTAGTCCTCAAGCTGACATCTTTGCTCTTTAACACTTTAAAAAGGTCTTGTGCAGCAGATTTGCCAAATGCAATATGTCATTTGATTTCTTGACTGCTGCTTCCTTGAATGTTGATAGTTGATCCAAGAAGAATGAAGTCTTTGACAACTTCAATCTTTTCTCCGTTGATAAGAATGTTGTTTATTGGTCCAGTGATGAGGACTTTTGTTTTCTTTACATTGAGATGCAATCCATACCGAAGGGTGTGCCCTGTGATCTTCATCAGTAAATATTTTAAGTCCTCTTCACTTTCAGCAAGCAATGTTGTATGATCTGCATATCACAGGCTGTTAATGAGGCTTCCTGCAATCCGGATGCCACATTTTTCTTCATAGAACCCAGCTTCTCGCATTTATAGTAGTCTTTTATGTTGTTTAGGAAAGGTATTTGAAATGAAAAAATCATTGATCTTGTGAAATTCTATCATGTGCTCTCCAGCATTGTTTCTATCACCAAAGCCATATTTTCCCACTACTGATCCTTCCTTTTTGTTTCCAACATTTGCATTCCAATCACTAGTAAATATCAATACATCTTGATTGTATGTTTGATCAATTTCAGATTGAAGAAGTTTATGCAATTCTTCAATCTCATCACTACTGGCTTTAGTTGTTGGTGTGTAATTTTGATTAATAGTTTTAGTAACTGATATTCCTTATAAGGTGTATAGATAGTATCCTATCACAGACAGTATTGTACCTCAAGACATATCTTGAAATGTTCTTTTTGATGATGCATGTGACACCATTTCTCCTCAATTTGTTATTTCTATCATAGTAATTCACATAATTGTCAGATTCAAATGACCCATACCAGTCCGTTGGCAGGATATCAATCATTCCACTTCATTTTTGACAATTTCCAATTTTCCTTGCTTCATAAAGAATATATTTCATGTTCCAAATATTAATGGACATTTACAGCATTTTTTTCCTTATGCTTAGTTGTGTCCCAACAGCAAAAGAAGGTCCTGAAAGTTTTGCTCCATTCACATCCTCACAGTCAACTCTACTTTGAATAGACAGTTGAAGAGTTTCTTCCAACCAGAGGGGCTCATCTTCTGGCACTATATATGACAATACTGGCAAAGCACAAGATGTTGGGAATAGATAGAATACAAATTGGAATCTTTCAACAAACTGATCCAGCACTGGAGACACTCACTCATCCATGCCAAGACATTTGGAAGACAACTACCTGGCCAATTGACTCGAAGATATACATATTTGTGCCCATTCCAAGGAGCTCTGGTAGCATAGTGGTTACGAATTGGGCTGCTAACCTCAGGGTCAGCAGTTCGAAACTACCAGTTGTTCCGCAGGAGAAAGATGAGGCTTTCTCCTCCTGTAAAGATTTACAACTTTGGAAACCCTGTACAGGGTCGCTATGAGTCAGAACTGACTCCACAGCACATGACAACAACAACAAAGAAATGTGACCCAGATGAATGCAGAAATCATTGGACAATATCATTAGTAAGACCTACACCAGTAAGGTCTTACTAAATATAAAAACAGCTGCAGCCATACATTGACAGAGAACTTCCAGTGCTTCAAGCTGTATTCAGAAGAGGATGTGTGTAATGAAGAATACCATTGCTGATGTCAGATAGATTTAGCTTGAAAGCAGAGAACACCAGAAAGATGTTTACCTGTGCTTTATTGATTATGTAAAGGCTTTCACTTGTGTGGATGATGACAAGCTATGGACAACATTGCTGAGAATGAATATTCCAGAACACTTACTTGTGCTTATGAGGAATATGTACATAAACCAAGACACAGTTGTTCAAACAGAACAAGGGAACACTGAATGGTTTAAAATTAGGAAAGGTGTGCAACAGGGTTGTGATCTTTCACCATATTTATTTAGTCAGTATGCTGAGCAAATAATACAATAAGCTTGGTTATATAGGAAAAAAATGTGGCTTCAGGACTGACTTATTAACAACCTGCAATATGCAGATGACACAACCTTATTTGCTGAAAGTGAAGAAGACTTAAAATACCTAATGATGAGGAACAAAGACTACAGCCTTCTGTATGGGCTGCATCGCAATGTAAAGAAAAGAAAAATCCTCACCACTGGACAACATCCATATAAATGGAGAAAAGATTGAAGTTGTCAAAGACTTCATTTTGCTTGGATCAACCATCAACACTCAGGAAGCAGCAATCAAGAAATCAAACTACATATTGCATTAGGCAAATCTGCTGCACAAGACCTCTTTAAAGTGTTAAAGAGCAAAGATGTCAATTTGAGGACTAAGGTGTGCCTGTTCCAAGTCATGGTATTTTCAGTAATCTCATATGCATGGGAAGGTTGGACAGTGAGTAAGGAAGATAGTAAAAGAATTGATGTATTTGAGTTATGGTGTTGGAGGAAAATATTAAATGTACCATGGACTGCCAAAAGAACAAACAAAACTTTGTTGGATGAAGTACAGCCAGATCGTTCCTTGGAAGCCATCATGACCAGAGTTTGTTTCTCATACTTCAGATATATTGTCAGGAGGGACCAGTTCCTGGAGAAGAATATCATGTGTGGTAATGTGGAGGGTTGGAGAAAAAGGGGAAGATCCACAATAAGATGGATTAGCACAGTATTGGCAGCAATGAACTCAACGGTTTGTGGTTTTGGTACAGGACCGGGCAGTCTTTTGTTCCGTTATGCATAGGGTCACTATGAGTCAGTGCCAACTCGATGGCACCTAATGACAACAATTTCCATCCTGTGTATTTTTCCTCTTAGACATTATAACTTTCAATTCTAGGATTTTGATTTGGGTCATTTAAATATCTTTTTTTCACAAATTAATTTGCTTAATATCTCATCTAGTTTCTTTTTTTTTTAATTAAAAAAATTTAAATGTTTTATTGTGAATTATGTGATAGTTTACATGGGAGAACATTAATTTTACATTCATCCTGTCGTATATCATTTCACTGCCATGGTTACAATCCCCTCCATGCATCATCAACCAACCAAAGGGTATACACTACAAGCCTGCACCCCGGTCATCGGCACACAGCCCCTCTCCCTCTCTGCATCTAAAATTCCCAGCTGCTCCATCGCTCCACGTCATCTTATCTAGTTTCTTGAATATATGGAACAGATTGATAATAGTTTGGAAGTTTTTGTCTACTAACATTTGTCATTTCTGGGTCAGTTGTAATGGATCAATTTTTTTTTTTTTCTTATTCTTGGTTATATTCTCATGCTTCCTTGGATGCCTGGTTATTTTTTTTATTCATTGATATATGTATGAATTTTGCATTGCATTGCTCTGGGTGTTTCCTTTTTGCAAAAGTATGCTTTTTTTAAAAAAAAAAAACAACAATTTTTTTTTTTTTTGTAATTTGAGTGAGTTTACAGAGCAAATTGGTTTTCCATTTAACAATTCATATACATTTTGTTTGCAACATTGATTGCAATCCCCATCATGTAATAGAACTCTTTCCACTTCTTTCCTGGGTTTACCATTCCCATTAATTTTTTTTCCTATCAATTTTGCCTTCTGAATTATGTCCTTGGACAAATGCCGCTTGTTTGATCTTGTATGGTTAATTGTTCTAAGGAGTGCTTATGACCATGGTTTCGTATGCCTGAATCAGTGGCAAATCATTTTTTTCTCTCTTTTAAAAAACAAGGCAGGCGAGTAAATAAGTGGTCACCCAAGACAGTGACACATGATCCATTCTGTGAGTAGTTAGGAAGGGAGTAGAGCAAGGATGGGTTAATGATAAGATCTCACATAGAGGTCTCATCATATTAATTTGTTTGGTCACTTCTAACAAAATAAAACAAAAATCACCATGCACCTTAAAGCTGAAAACCTGAACAGTACTTAAATTTTTTTGTTTTGTTTTCTGGGCTAACCACTCCTTCTGGAATCACCTTTCTGGTTTGGCTGGTGTTTTGTACAGAGCAATGAGGGTTCCCAGAGTAGTCTTTCCCTTGGCTATGTTTGACTCTCAGTGAGGCAGACCCATACTTTCTCTCCTCTATGAAGAGAGCAATATGCATAAAGTTGAAAAGTTACTTTACAAAAGAAAGGGGTTAGATTGCTGCTTCAGAGCTGCAGAGTTATTTGGGATGTGTTACTTATGGTGCTATAACAAAAAAGACAATTACAAAATGTGTACATCACAACATGCTTTTAAAGACACTTACACTGTGCTCAAGTTCCCTTAAATGTAGTTCCCAAAGGTGCTCAGCCCCTAGGCTCAGTTGGGATCTCTGGGAAGAGGCAAAGACAATTTGGCAGAGGGAAAAAAAAAAGGACAGGACATAATTGAGGGGGAGGGTGGATGGCGAGGAGAAAGCCTTCCAGTTAAAGATCGGCCCTCAGTTTAAACGTCAGCTTTGGGCAGGCTGGCCTCAGGTGGAGTTAGTGTCAAGGGGAGGAGCAGGGTCAGGTGCTGGGATGCTCTACATCTCGTTCAGGTCAAGCAGAGTCTGGTCCAGTATCCTTTGTGTACAGAGATGCTCCTCTTTGGGGCATTTCAGTTATCTTCCAAATCATCAATTGTCTTTTTCCGGCTTGGCTACTGATCTCTCAACAAACTCCGCACAGGTCTCTGTCTCCTTGAATTTATCAGTAAGAATGTTTATCTCTTCCTCTTATGAAAGTGCTTTTTCTTCAGCAGCACTCAGACACTTCAGGTTCTGGTCCATCAGTCGGATCTGCTCATCCGTCTCTTGGCAACGGGATTCTGCCAACTCAGCTCGTTCTTCTGTGTGTTCTAAATTCCCTTCAATAATCACCAACTTACGAACCACCTCCTCGTACTTCTGACCTGCCTCTTCAGCAATGTGCTTAGCTTCCTTGAGCTGGATTTCCTGGAGTTCCATCTTTTCTTCATCTTTTAAGGCCCGGTTTTCAATAACCTTCATACCTCTCTCGCTGTTATCAGCAGCTTTCTCTGCCTCCTCCAGCTGTTGCAGGGCAGTGGCTAAGCGCTCCTGTGCGTGGTCCAACTCCTCTTCAACCAACTGGATCCGAAGGTTCAAGGAGGCCACCTCTGCTCAGCCTGTTCCCAGGCCCGCCTTTCTCCCTCCACTTCCTGCGGGAGGCTTTCCGCCCTCTCCTCAGCATCACTCGCCTGCTGCTGCAGAACCTGGATTTTGCGCTTCACCACATCAATGGTGGTGATCCCGGCCATGGTGCCCACCCAGCTTTTGATCACACTCCAGTTCCTGACTCTTCCGCTCGGCTCCAAAAATATTCTTGATATTTGCTCTCATACACAATAAAATTACTTGAAAGCACTTTGATCCTTTTGAGTTTTGCTTTTACTGCTTTTTCAGCTGGGCCGGAACAGCGTTTTGTCTACAATTAGTTTTCCTTCTTACGGATACCGGTGGTGCAATGGTTAAGTGCTTAACTACTAATAGAAAGGTTGGCATTTTCAATCCATCCAGTGACTCTGTGGGAGAAAAACTGGCAATCTGCTCCCATAAAGATTACAGCCTAGAAAAGCATATAGGAGTTCAATTCTATTACATGGGTTGCCAGAGTTGAATTCAACTAGCTGTCACCGAATAATACTTTTTTTCCCACAGCTGAGATGAGGCCTTTAGTATTTTACTCGATACCCTATGAAGTCTGAAATTTTTGACTCTGGCTGTTAGAACTAGACTCTATTACTGACTCTGTGTTTGCTCTCTGACTTTTAGGTGGTTCTTTCTTTGGTCTAGGATAGTTTGCATCATTCATGGGCTGTTGGGAATTTAGCTGAATATTTAAGGAAGACTCCCGAAGATCACTGAAGTTTTCTCTCTCTGCAACTCTTTTCTAAGTATCTTGCCCTGTGAACTTTAGCCTCTTTGATATCCCTGGAGTCCCATCTTTATTTGCTCAAATCAGAGATTGCTGGATTGTACTTGTATTTCTTCTCATGCCAGGGCCTAGAAACTTTCTTTCATTTATGGACCAACAAACTAGAGATCACAGACCAAATCTGTCCCATTTTCTGATTGGATTTTGACATTTTTAGAGTTGTGAAAAGCTACAAAAAAAAAAAAAAAAAGGAAGAATATGTGATGGAGACTATATGTGTCCCTAATAGATGAAACTATATAATATCTGGTACCTTAAAAAAGTTGGCCTTGATAGTAAAGCAATGTAATTTTAGGACTCACCTCATTTTTTTTTCTTTTTACCTATTTCTTGGGTTTTATTGTCTTTAATTGCGTGATATCCAATGTCTTTAGAACTGTTGTTTTATATCTTTTGTCTGTTATTTTAGATGTTTTAGGTAAAAAGGAAATCTGATTTTTGCTGCTACATCTTGATTGAAAGTAAAATCTCCAATATGTTTTTATTTAATAAAATATACTACTTAAGCTAACATGCAATGAATTTATTGTTGCTATTTTAAAGGAATAAGTAAATGTTTTTATTTTATTTTGTAATTAGGTACACATCAATAGATATAACGTGTAAATAAAAGCTCTTCACAGATCTTCAACAATTTCTAAAAAAATAAAGGGGTCCTGATACCACAATATCTGAGAACTACTAGGCTAGGGACAGAATCTCTGGGTGGCTCCACGGATTGAATGCTCTATTACTAGCTGAAAGGCTGGTGGTTTGAACCTACCAAGTAGCATCTCAAAAGATAGGTCTGGTGATCTGCCTCCAAAAGGTTCCAGCCTTGAAAACTCTACGGAACACACTTCTACTTTGCTTGCATGGATTTGCTGAGTTAGAATAGACTCAAGGACAACTGGCCCAACAACAATACACTAGAGACAGTACTTCTAATGGGAGGAGCCAAGGAATTTCTTTGTGCTCCAGTTCCCACATAAGAGGGGACTTCACAAAGTTTTTGATAAAATGTAACAGAATTTTTTCATAAACTTTATTATTATTATAAATTTTAGCTGTTTATTGTGAATTGAGTGATGATTAACAGACAAGGTGATCAGTTTTACATTAACAAAATTATCCGCTTTGTTTCAACTCAATGATTACTGTCCCCTCTCTGCAACAACAGTTGTCCTACTTCCTCCCTGTGCGTTCCCTTCGACATCATATCTCTCAAAAATTAACAAAGCAAAAATATTTGATGCACACATACAGAACAAAAAATTCATATTGATTTAAATGTCCTAAGGGCATATTTTGCAAGCCAGCCTCCTGACTGCAGGCAGACAAACTTAGTCCATGGATTTAGAGCCTGCAGCTGTTCTGTCTCTCCATGTCATCCCCTCTGCCACCATCTCTGCTGTCGCTACGTTTCAAGGTAGGATCTCATGCTCCACTCATCCTATTACTTCTTGATGACCCTGGGATTGTCTGATCCTGAAATGAGATTAACCACTCCCCCCTTTTAGTGACACATCTTCTACAATTGCAGCTGTGATAATCACAATCCTGAAAACAATTACTCACAGCTGAATTATAAATCCAAATACTTTTTGAAGTCTCCTCATCCACTTACAGAGTCCTGGTGTGGCACTGTGGGTTAATGCTCCAGACTGCAAAGCTGTTTGAACTGCAAGGTCGGCGGTTCAAATTCACCAGCTGCTCCTTGGAAACCCTACACAGGGTTGCTATGGGTTGGAATCGACTTGATGGCACGTAACAACAACATCATCCACTTATACTGATTGCATAATAGACTCCTTCAATAAATATTACTTGAGTTTCTCCTCTATGGCATATACAATGATGAGAAAAAGCAGAAAAGGTCTCTGCCCTTTTGAGAAGAGATCATTTCTGTTTTTCTTACAGTTTAATGGGAGAAGCAGACATTTATCAATGTTGTTTGTTGTTGGTAAGTGCTGTCAACTCACAGCAACCTGGTGGTTTTGAACTGCAAATCTTGTGGTTAGCAGAGCAGTGCTTATTTTACAGCATCACCCCCAAGACTCCATTTATCAAATAGTCAGTAGAAAAATTAAAATTGCAATGGGCCATATGCAAGGAAAGGAAGGTCTATTGTATAAAGAGAGCTGATATTGGAGGTGTGATGTAGGCAGGGAGCAAAGACAAAGGGAGGCTTCCTGTGTGTCCGGGACAGGCCTCGACAAGGGGGGTTCGGTTCATGAAGTTGGGAGATCTGGCGGTGACAGAGATAGAGAAAGAATACACACAAAGACGCAAAGAGAGAGAACACAAAACACCCCGAAACCAGAGTGGATGCGACACTGGCAGGCGGACCCTGGACTACCGGCATCGTGACCCCTGCAGGCAGTAAGCACTGCCCTGCAAACCTTAACGCATGCCTTGCCAGCTGTAACGCCTCGCATGCCAGTCGTAATGCACGTGGGCTTTGGTCTGTGCCCCAGTTTTATTTCGGGGAGGAGCTTTACACAAAGGAAAGCGGGATTTGTTAAGACGGGGTACAGAAGTGAAATGTGATTAATCCTTCAACACAGGACACAATGATTTACAGGTACAAATTCTAAAACACACATCACAAACTGTCTTGATAATCTAACATCCTTAATTTTCCAGAAATTCAAGCAAATTTATACTGTACTTTTCAGGTTCGAATCCCAGGGCAGCAACTCGGTTTCTCAAGCCTAATTAACATACCTACAGCACCTAATCTCAGATGGGGGAAGGTGAAAAGGATTGAAAGGAATCCTGCTGTGTTGGCTGCCTGGCCGAAACTTGCAAGAGAAAGCAAGACGCCTAGCTGAATAGTTTTGCACCTGGGGGCTATCCAGAAGGCAGACACCTATTATTCTTAGGACAAAACCCCGGACTTCGCCAATATACTGAGTTAATTCGTTGGGCAGCCTGGCTCCAGCAAACTTGCCTTTGGAAGTTTTTATAGCCTCGGCTTTAGGAGAGGTTTTAATATGTGTCCATGGGTATCAAGGGCTCATGTATTAAGTTAATATCAAACATAACTAAATAATTTGATAAAGAACAGTTTGGACGAGCTTGCCCCGTGGTCAGAGTCTGTTCCTCAGAGAGATTTGTTCTTAGAACCTTAAGCACTACCAACACAGTAAAGACATTAAGAAAGGCACATTAAGAAACCATTTTCTAAGAGGTTACAGGGGTTCGAAGCATAGAGTGAATTAATAGGGCTAAAGAGAATTATACAGAGCTAGCCCCACAGTGAGTTCATAAAAGCCAATGAACCCGGGATGTCCGGAAGTTACTTCCTTGAGCCCACAGGGTCTCTGGCCAGCAAGTCTGAGTGCAGCTGGTCCTCAACACCCCAATACCTGCAGTCTGCAACACCTGTGAAAGTGAAAGTTACACTGAGCTGAAAGGTGCTGAAATGTCCACTTGGAGAAGTTGTGAATTACCAGGAATTTCTGACAGGCTATTTTCACTATTTCCTTTTCCTTTTACAACTGACTTGCTGCTCTTTTTGCCTTCTTTTTCCTTCTCCTATTCATCTTTGTTCTCTTCCTCATCTTTCAGTTCCTTCTTGTCTTCTTCCTCTGCTGGTCTTTTTCATTTGAAATAAATGCTGACACTTTTCTTTGGTTGAAACAGCAAACACTAGAACTTTTGACCATGGAGCATGTTTAAACAAGTGTATAAATTTCCGAAGGAGAAGGCCTGAGTTTGGTTGCAGGAGTTGTTGTTGTTGTTGCTGTTAACAACAGTTGATTCTATCCCATAGTGACCCTGTATAAAGTTTCCAAGGAGTGACTGGTGAGCTTGAAGCACCGACCTTGCGATTCAAATGACTTTGCAGTCCAGCGCATTAACCCACAGTGCCACAGTGTTGTTGTTAAGTGTCATGGAGTTGGTACCAACCCATAGGAACCTTATGTGCAGCAGAATGAAACACTGCCCGATCCTGGGCCAACCTCACTATTGTTGCCACGCTTGAGTCCATTGATGCTGCCACTTTGCCAATCCATCTAGCTGGGAGTTTTCCTCTTTTTCTCTGACCCTCCACCTTACCAAACATGATATCCTTCTCCAGCGACTGCTCCTTCCTGACAATATGTCCAAAGTATGAGAGACAAAGTTTGGTCATCTTGGCCTCTAAGGAGCACTCTGGCTGCACTTCTTCCAAAACGGATCTATTGGCTCTTTTGGCAGCCCATGGCATTTTCAATATTCTCCTCCAATACCATAACTCAAAGGCATCAATTCTTCTATGGTCTTCCTTATTCACTGTCCAGCTTTTGCATGCATATGAGGTTATTGAAAATACCATGGCTTGAGTCAGGCACACCTTAGTCCTCAAGCTGACATCTTTGCTCTTCAACACTTTAAAAAGGTCTTGTGCAGCAGATTTGCCTAATGCAATACATCGTTTGATCTCTTGACTGCTGCTTCCATGAGTGTTGATAGTTGATCCAAGAATGAAGTCCTTGACAACTTCAGTCTTTTCTCCATTGATAAGAATGTTGTTTATTGGTCCAGTGGTGAGGATTTTTGTTTTCTTTGCATTGAGATGTAATCCATACCGAAGGCTGTGCTCTTTGATATTCATCGGTAAATGTTTTAAGTCCTGTTAATTGAGGAGTCAAAGTTTCAGGATTTTCATGGCACTTGAATTATTATTGAGTCTGGAGGGATGACAGCAGGTGTGAGAAGAGGAAGGAGCTGAAATCAATCAGATCATAAACTGAGTCATTTCTGGAAATGAAATTTCATTTCAGCCATTGAATCATTGACAAACCAAAGAAAATTAATGTTGTATATAATTGTGTTTTAAGCATAATGGGATTATCTACCCTGTTGTTGTTGTTGTTGTCAGGTGCCATCGAGTCAGAACCGACTCATAGTGACCCCATGCACAGCAGAACGAAACAATGTCCGATCCTGGGCCAACCCCACCACTGCTGCCACACTTGATGCCATCAATGATACTACCTGGCTGATCCATCTCATTGGGGGTCTTCCTCTTTTTCTCTGACCCTCCATCTTATCCAGCATGACATCCTTCTCCAGCGACTGTTCTCTCCTGACAATATGTCTCTACCCTAAGGAGAATATAAAGATGCATGACACTAATGCTTCAGCAAAAGGCAACATTTCCAGAGCTAGACTTACTTTGGAACTGCACCAGGATTAGCTGTAAATACAGAAATGTAAACGAGAATAGCAAGTTCTTTAGTTGATTAACTCTGTAATTAAATATAGGCCCTTTGTTTGGCTGGGATGTGAGCTTTCCAAATGAAGCAGAGTTTTGGCTTAAATGTAAACGTATTTCTTCTTTCTTGTCAGTAAAGAAACAGGCAGATACAAAAAGGTCAAGACAAGAGACCTCTTCCACTGGGATTGTTAAAAGTTATTGTTCCATAATTACTGTAATGAACACAACAACAACAAAAAACTATTGACGTTGATAGTCCCATTAGACCCATGCAGCTGAATTTCTGTAGGTTTTTCCTGCATGTCCCCAGTAAAAGTACAGTGTGTTTTCACAGAAGAGGATAATAGATCATTATAACTCTAGGCAAATTATTGTGATGTATTCTTCCAATGTGAAAGGGATGTATTTCATTTAGGCTTGTTTTGAAATACAGTAAAACCTCAACAAATGGGGAAAGAGTATACTTCCTATTCAAAGCAATGAGAAGTTCAGGCAAGTTGAAAACAAATGGACTTTCCACTAAACTAGGCTAGACATGTTATAGGGTCACTATGAGTCAGTACCAACTTGATGGCACCTAACAACAACAGCAACAGATGTGCTATTACAACTGTAACGCAATTAGGGAACATGATAGATGTAATAACAAAAAAGCTTTCATTTTTGTCCCCTCCTTTACTGTGGTGTACTTCATCAAGAAGCATTTTTAAGTTATGTTGAGTTGAGCCAGTTTCCATTATCTAGAAGTTCTCTTTCTCCCACTAGGGGACATAATGGGGAATTTGTGGCAGGATTTCTCACCTTGTGACATGTTCATTCTTGAAGCCCATTTTAAAAAGGCTAATCCTCTGCATCAAGGTAGAAACCAAAATCTGGCTGGGTTACTAGACATGGGTACAGGAGCTCCTGGAAAAGCTTTCTCCTCTTTCATTGGCTGCAGATTCACAGACTCATGGGTGTGTTAATGAAGGAAAGCATGAGTATATTTCCTCCAGAAATTTTCTGGGTAAGTCTTCCTAGCTCTTCTACCTTTGGCCAAGTTTCTTTTACAAGATCACAGTAAAGTAAAGTTTGAGAAAACCACGGTAACGGAAGTCACCAGTATTCACCGAGATGTTTCCATCTTTGACCAAAAACAGCCTCTCAAATTTCTTCAGCACACAGGAACTTTATCTCTCTGGTAGCTTGACTTGCAAAGAAGCTATTTTATAGTAGATTACTGGGACCACTAGTTTGCCTTCAATAAAGGTTGTTGTTGTTGTCAAGTGCCATTGAATTTGTTCTAACCCATAGCGAACCTTTATAGGGTTTCTGAAGCGTGATTGGTGAATTTGAACAGTCAACTTTCCAGCCCATTAACCCATAACACCACACCAGAACTCCTCAATAAAGGTACTACTCAACAAACAGCAGACATTTACTGAGTGCTTACAATGTACCAGCCTTGTTCTAGATGATGTAGTGTTTAATAAGATAAAATCCTTTCTCTTATGGGGTTAGGTTAGCATTGTAGCATAAAGGCAGCAATAAGCAAACAAATATATAATATAATGTTCAGTGGCAAAAACCCACACTATTAAAGTAGAATTCAGATTAAGGGGTTAGTGAACATTTCTTTAATTACTTTAAATTAAAAGTGGATGAATAAAAATTATGATAATGTGAGATAATTGTATGCAGAAGAAATGTAGAAGTCAAGTATGAGATGGCAATAGCATAAAGTACAAGAGACAGTGTAAACGGAATTTTGTTTTTGTAAGAGTCTTACATCATACTTCAAATGCTGTAATATTGTTGCTGTTAAGTGCAATCAAGTCAGTTTCGACCCATAGCAACCCTGTTTTGGGTTTCTGAGGAGCAGTTGGTGAGCTTAAACTGCAAACTTAGCAGTTCAAATGGCTTTGCAGTCTGGTGCATTACCCCACAGCACCACACCAGGAATCCTATGTAATATTTGTTGGATGTATTGTATATGTGACATGTTAAGGATGCATATTAAAATACATAGAGCAATCAATGGGACCCACAGAAAGTGAATAGTAAAATAGTAGACACAACCCAAACACTAATCATTAGAAAGCTGATGTGAGTATATTGATATTGGGCAAAGT
>NW_006409157.1:143453-145385 GCF_000296735.1 Chrysochloris asiatica
GTTTACATGGGAAAACATCAGCTTTACACTCATCCTATCGTATTTCGTTTCATTGCAATGATTACAACCCCCTCCATGCATCACCAAATAACCAAAGGGTACACCACACAGGCCCACCCCCCAGCCACCAGCACACAGCCCCTCTCCCTCCCTGAGTCCAGTGTCCCCAGCCATTCCATCTGCAAAGAACATTTCTTAATATTAAATGATTCAATTCATCAAAAGAGATCAATTCTCAATGTGTTTGCATCTAATAGTAGAATTTAAAGGTATGTTAATTAAAAATGGACAGAAGTAAAGTAAGAAATATGTAAACCACAGTTGTAGATTTTAAGGTCTGTCTCACAGAAAATACCAGAAGAGGCAGTGCCAATCCTTAGTAAGAGTAATCAGAACAGAGGCTGCTTCTGGAGAGGAATGGAGAGGGAGGTTACTGAGGAATGACACGGGGTATCTTTTTATAGTGATAAAATATTCTGTGCATTCATATCTTTGATAGACAGTTATATTTTGTTGTTATATAAGTTACATAAGTGCCATTGAGTCTGTTCCCACCCATACTGATCCTGTATAAGGTTTTCAAGGAGCGGCTGGTGAGCTTGAACTGCCAACCTTATGATTCAAACTAACCTTGCAAGTCCAGCTCATTAACCCACAGTGCCATGTCAGATATATGCTGTTGTTAAGTGCTGTTGAGCCGATTCTGACCCATAGCGATCCTGTATTGGGTTTCCAAGGAGCTGCTGGTGAGCTTGAACCACTGACCTTGTAGTCTGACACATCAGCCCACAGCACCACACCATGACTCCAGACGGTTATATACACCTATTAAAATTCCTCCAAGTTTATACTTAAATTTATGTATTTTACATATGTAAATTATGTTCAATATTAAAATTGAGCATAAGTTTATAACACATAGTTTTAGATGCATTATGCCTCTGGTAATGTAGTGGTTACGAGTTGTCTGCCAGTCTCAAGATCAGCAGTTCCAAACTACCAGCTGTACTGTAGGAGAAAGATGAGGCTTTCTGCTCCAGTAAAGATTTACAGCCTCAGAAACCCCATACAGGGTTGCTATGAGTTAGAACAGACTCCACGGCACAAAACCAACCAATGATGCCTAAGATTGATACAGTTGTTAACATGTCTGACTGCTGAGAGTATAGAGGTTTGAATTCATGCAGAGGCACCTTGGAAGAAAGACCTGGTGATCTACTTCCAAACATCAATCATTGAAAAATCTATAGAGTTCGACTCTGACATACAAAATGCCAGAATTGACTCTACAGCAACTGATATATGCCATTATTATGCCTAATCAAAATGATGCATAGGTTTGATGTCCGAGTCTGGAACTCAAGGTAAAGCTTGAATCTGAAATAATAAATTTGAGACTCATCAGTATATGGACTGGTTTTAAAGCCACAGGACTGAATGGAATCACTTAAGCACCGACAATAGAGATGACACCTGAGGAACAAACATTCCAACCCTTAGAGTTTGGGGAAATAGGGAAAGCCAGAAAAGACACTGAAAATAAGAAACTAGTGAGATAGGAGGAAAACCAAGAGAGTATAGAATCCAGACCCCAAATTAAAGAAATGTTTTAAAAAAGAGAAAGATACAATAAGTTAGAACCCACCAACTTTTCCAAGATGGAAGTCATTGGTGTCAAAGGAACAAGAAGATAAACATGGATGGTAACATTCAAGACTGCTTGGAATAGGTTAAAGTAACTATATGAAATAAGGAAGTGGAGATGTTGTTGTTGTTGTCAGGTGCCATCGAATCGGAACCGACTCATAGCGACCGCATGCACAGCAGAACGAAACAATGTCCGATCCTGGGCCAACCTCACCACCGCTGCCACACTTGACGCCATCAATGATGCACCTAGCCAATCCATTTCGTTAGGGTTCTTCCTCTTTT
>NW_006409157.1:155424-162924 GCF_000296735.1 Chrysochloris asiatica
ATTTCACTCAGCATAATGTCCTCAAGGTTCATCCATGTTATGTGGAGGCTTGTAGCTTTCTTGTTATTCTTCAAGGTAGCATAATATTCCATTGTGTGTATGCACCAAAGTTTGTTTATCCATTTTTCCATTGGTGGGCACTTAGGCTGTCTCCATCTTTTTGCTACTGTGAATAGTGCTACTATGAACATTGGTGTGCATATATCTACTCGCATTATGGCTTATATTTCTTCTGGATAAATACCAAGTAGAGGAATTGCTGGATCATATGGTATTTCTATTTTCAACTCTCTGAGGAAGCACCATACTGTTTTCCAGAGTGGTTGGACCATATTGCATTCCTACCAGCAATGTAGGAAGGTTCCACTCTTTCCATATCCTCGCCAGCATCCTGCATTTTTTTTTTTTTTTTTTAAAGTTTTTACTTTGTATCATGTGATAGTTTACATGGGAGAACATTATCATTCATCATATAATTTTATTTCCATGATTACAATCCCCTCCATGCATCCTCAAATAACTGAAGTGTATACCCCTCATGTCTGTCCATCTGTTGTCAGCACACAGCCCCTCCTCCTCTCTGGATCTAGAGACCCCAGCCACTCCATCTCTCCACGTCATCATCTCTGCCTCCATCTTTGGCATCACTGTTTCTCTGGGTAGGATCCCACACTCTGCTCTTCTCCCTTGTTGGTCCCAGGGACCGCCACTCCTGGACTACAAAGTCAACTACTCCCTTCTTTTGCTAGAAAATATCTATCTTTACATTTCCAATCCTCACAGTCAGTCCTGATAGCAATCGTTCACTATTTTACCACAAAAGTCCTATCCCCATCTCCTTTCATCAGCCCTATCCAGACAGATGGGATACTACTCAGTGGAGATTCTACATTTTTCTGTGCCCTCTGGATCTAGGCTCCCTCTTGAAAACTTATAAGCTTTCAAGCTTATAAGTCACTGCTTGCCTTTGTAGCCCCCCTTTTTGGGTAGCCAATGTCCAAGTTTCCCATCCCTGTTTACCCTGTGACAGAAAGGGTGGAAATGATCCTTGCTGTAAAGATTTGTTCGCTGTTTTGAGCTACTGCATCCATAGTTGTAGGTCAAGTTCATCAAATTGTATCAGATTACTCTTTTTTTCCCCTCTTCTATCTTCTTCTAGTAGAGTTCTGATCATCTAGCCATTGAAGCCAGGTCAAGTGAGTATTATCTGCAAGTGTGAGTTTTCTTGTGCATATCCCCTCACTTCTTATCAGCTGGATGATTCACTCTCCATCTAGTCATCTGTGACTATGTATGTCACTGACTCTGAATCCAGGAGTCCCCAGGTCCTGCCATACTGCTGGCCAACCAGGTCTCCACCAGATTCACAGGAGTCTATTGAACATGGTCAGACTTAGCTCATAGCTTCATTGCTGTTTTCCCTTCACCTTCCCTTATCGGCGATGAACATGGTCACCAGTCAGAGAGAATGTCTGCTCATGTATTCCTCTTGAGTCTTAGTCTTGGAAGGGAGTTTGTCATAAGGGAATCTGGCCACTTGCCTTGATGTCTCCTGGAAGAGCAACTTGCTTGTTCTTGTAGCAGTCAGTCAGAATGCCGTTATTGTTTTTTATTTTTCCTGTTGATCTTTCTTTCAAGAAGTATCTTCTGTTCTTCTAGCCACTCCAGGCTGGTTCAACATCCTGCATTTTTTTACTTTGCTGTTATTGCTGGTGTGAGCTAATATCTCATTGTTGTTTTGATTTGCATCTCTCTAATGGCTATTGATTATGAATATGTCTTCATAAGTTTGTTGGCTGCCCAAATGTCTTCTTTGGTGAAGCGTCTGTTACTGTTCTGTGCCCATTTTTTAATTGGGTTATTTGTCTTTTTCTTGTAGAGGTGTAGTTTCCTACAGATTTTAGAAATTAGTCCCTTGTATGATATGTCTTTGCAAAAGATTTTTTCCCATTTTGTGGGCTCCCTTTTTACTCTTTTGGTAAAATCTTTGTCCCCATCATCTCTTTTGTCTTCTTTTGTTTGTATAATTTTCACAATGTTTTGTAGTCTGTGTGTGCCCTGAATTAGAGCCCTTAAATTTGTCCCTATGTTTTCACTGATGATCTTTATAATTCTGGGATTCACATTTAGGTCTTTAATCCATGCTGAATTGGGCTGTTATTATTTTTTTAAGTATGTTGTTGCTAAGTGCTGTTGAGTTGGTTCTAACTTATAGTGACCTTATTTATATAGGATTTTCAAGGAGCAGATGGTGGGTTTGAACCACCACTCTTGTGGTTATCAGTCCAGTGCTTATCCTGCAGAAATATAACTGTTACAAATTGCCAGACTACCTCAGTTGCTACCAAAACAGAGTTTACATGAACAATGTGAAAGTTAACAGTTGTGTCAACTTGACTAGGCCAGGATTCCCAGTGGTTTGACAGTTGGGATGTGGTTATCCCCATTGTGAGATCTAATACAATGTAGTTAACTCTATGATGATTGGTTATAAGTAGTCAGTCAACTGAAGGGATGTCTCCTTGGGGGTGTGGCCTGCTTCCAATATAATGGATACTCAGGCAAAGCTTACTTGCTTTCTGCTGGGTCTGGATCTTGCATGTGGCTTATCCTCCAACCTATGCTTCTTTGGACTTGAGCCAGTGGCCTGCTCTATTATCTGCCTACCTGCCTGCCAGACCTGTCTGTCTGTATGGTGGACCTGTCTGCCAAGCATAGTTCATCTGACCCAGACTTTGGACTCTTCCATCTCTACAACTGTGAGCCATTTCTTTGACATAAACTTCTCTTTATATATGCACGTATATAAGTTTCACTGGTTTTGCTACTTTAGAGAACTCACCCTAGATACCTTTCCTGACAATACCTAATTTTTGGTTCTGAAAATGTTGTCAGTGTTTGCAAAGAAGCTGCAATCCCTTTCTTTCTATGTCTGTTGCAAAAATATTAATAGTTAGCGTCCTCCCCCACCCCACCAGACAAACACAAGAGAGAATGGGGCATGATATTATTTACTAAATGAAATATGTCAGAAGATCGTCCCTTCTCTAGATTGCCTTCTGCTCCCCTCATTCTAACTAAACACTTCTTATCTCAAATCCTCTCTCCTGAAAAACATAAGCCTCCCAGGTTTGACTTGCCAACCCATCAGAATATGTAGGTGCAAAGACTCCTGACAGTTCAAAAAAATGAGTAGCAGCAGCGATGCTATTCCAGTTTGCAGGAGTGCCTGCTGAAATGGCCCAGGAGCAAATCTGAATGATTAATGAACATACACTGTTGTTGTTGTTATGTGCCGTGGAGTCGGTTCCGACTCATAGTGACCCTGCACAGGGTTTCCGAGGCTGTTAATCTTTATGGGAGCAGAGCACCTCATCTTTCTCCCGTGGAACCGCTGGTAGTTTCGAACTGCTGACCTTATGGTTCGCAGCCCGATTCGTAACCACTACGCTACCAGAGCTCCTTACACTAGGGCCCTTTTATTTTGACTGAGCAATCTGAAAATCTGCCACCAAACTTGTTTCTATGATTAATTTTATTTTTTTTTTTTTCTATCATGCTGATCGGGGAAAATGCAGCTATATGAGAAAGGGCCAGCATTAGCAGAAACCTTCAAAACTGTGAAGTGAGTTTATTAGTTTTTGACTTTCCCTCGTGTATCAGAACGTCTTACCTTTTAACAACTTGAAGTCCTGGTGTGGAACTGTTGACTAGGCAGTGGACTGCTAACCACAAGGTCAGCGGTTCAAACTCACCAGTCTGTCCTCGGAAATCCTATACAGGGTTGTTATGAGATGTAATGTAACAGCACTTAACAGCAACATCGAAATTCCATTGTGTGGCTATACTACATTTTATTTATCCACTCATCAACTGATGAGCATTTGGCTTGTTTTGCTTTTAAGCTATTATGCGTAATACTTCTATGAACATTGTTCATAAGTTATTTTGTTTTTTTTTTTTTTGTTTGTTTGTTTGTTTGTGTGTTTGCTGTAAAATGAAGCCTTATTGTGTTCATTTGGCCCACAGTTTGGGAGAAGATGCTACCTCTGTGGTTGGAGAGCGAGGTTCAGACAGAAGGTCTGAGGAGGGCTGCGGAAGGCTGAAGGCCCCTCACAGGTTGCTGGGCTCCACAGGAGTGTGCTTGAGGGTGAACCTCTAGAAGAGATATTTGCCCTGCCCCGCTAGGGCAGAGGTTGATCAGGTAGCTGCCCATCTGCTTGATAATTTTCACCTCCTTGTGAAGGTGGGATTCTGTGTGGTTAGCACCCATGGCATGCAGACCCAGAACAGGCTGGTTCAGGTTTTTCTCAAGGGCCAGGGCAACTTCATGGCATCCAGGGTTCTTCCCCCTTCATCTTGGGATGGCTTCTGCTCGTCCTGGAAGAAAGCACAACTGTTAGGCTGGTTTTGCAGTTTCAAGAGACTCTCGGCACCCTGGCACTTCTCCTATGCCAAGAACTGTCCCATGCCTTCCAAGACCACATCACCGTGGTCAGAACAGAAGCCGAGAGCAATGTAGGTGTAAGAGGCCTGCAGATGCAGATTGACTAGACTGTTGATGTAGGCCTCCACTTCAGCAGAATATTTCTGATCTGAGAGCTCATGGTTGGTCAAAGATTCAGAGTTAACTACACACACAAAAATGATGTTTAGCTGGTCCAAGTAACAGGTATAATGACCAAGAAGATGGTACCGGAGAAGAGATTAAGAAGAAGCTAGAGGTGATCTGAGGCTGGAAGTGGGGAGTCTCCGGATCTGTTCCTTCCAAATACTACTGAAGCACAAGAACTACCAGGCAAGCTTCAGTTCATAAGTTTTTGTACAGCCAGATGTTTTCAATTCTCTTGGGCATATGACAAAAGTGGAACCACTAAGTCATTTGGTAATTGTGTTTAGCTTAGTTTGAGGAACTGCCAAATTGTTGTTTACATTCCTACCAACAATGTGGAAACATAGGGGATATCTATTTCTCTACATCTTAGTTGATACTTGTTATTGACCATCTTTTCACTCTGTTGTCATTGTTGAGTGCCATCAAGTTGGTTCCGACCCATAGCGATCCTGTATAGGGTTTCCACAGAGTGCCTGGTGAACTTGAACTGCCAATTTTGAGGTTCAAACCAACTTGAAGTCCAGAGCATTAACCCACCAGTGCCACACCAGGACTCCCTAAAATCTTGTTGCCATAGAGTGGATTCTAACTCATAGCCCCCCTAAAAGACAGAGTAGAACTGTCTCATAGGGTTTCCAAGGCTGTAGTCTTTATGGAAGCAGGCTGACATCTTTCTCCTGTGGAACAACTGGTGGGTTTGAACTGCTAACTTTTTGGTTAACAATTGAGTACTTAAGCATTGTGCCATGAAGGCTTTTTAAAAAAAATGTTTTATTGTGAATTATGTGATAGTTTACATGGGAGAACATTAGTTTTACATTCATCTTGTCGTATATCTTTTCATTGCCATGGTTACAATCCCCTCCATGCATCATCAACCAGCCAAAGGGTATACACTACAAACCTACCCCCCGGTCATCAGCACACAGCCCCTCTTCCTCTCTGGGTCTAAAGTCCCCAACTGCTCCATCTCTCCATGTCATCATATCTGCCTCCATCTCTGACATTACTGCTTCTCTGGGTAGGGTCCCGCTCTCCGTTCTTCTCCCTTGATGGTCCCAGGGATCTCCGATCCTAGACTGAAAAGTTAATCACTCCCCTCCTGGCTACAAAACGTCTACCTTTACATTTCCAACCCTTACAAGCAGTCCTGATAACAATTTTTCATTATTGTATCACAAGAGACCTATCCACATCATGAAGACTTTTTTTTATAGTGGTTGTAAAATAGTATCTCATGATGGGTTTGTTAAAAAATTGTGATAAATTCATATGCAATGAAACATTTGCTATTTCAACAGTCTTTACATGTATAACTCACTAACATTAATTGTGTTCATCATGTTGTTCAACTATCACTAGTATCTGTTGCTGAGTTTTTCCATTACCCTATAACAGAAACCTATGGTCCCCTAAGTAATGACTCATTTCCCCCACATCTGGTAACACTACTAAATGGTTTTCTCTATTCTTGCCTATTCTAGGCACTTATTTTCATTATCTTACTATGATTTTATTTTTGACATAGCATTATAAATTTAAGATGTATTTTTCCTTATCTGACTAGGAGATGGTTGTGTAGCATCCGATGGAATCCAGTTCATACAACCCTGTATAGAGCTTCTGAAGGTATAAATCTTTACAGGAACAGAAAGTCTCATCTTCCTTCCTCAGAGCTGCTGGTGGATTCAAACTGTTAACCTTGGGAATAGCAGTTCAATGTGTGTACAAAAGATAGTAATAAACCCAGTTCATAGTTTGGAATGTTTTTGCTTATGCAGACCCTTTCTCATATGACTACTGGTAGTAGAAAAAAAAGAAAAGAAAATTGATTATAGAAGCAAGCTTCCTGACAGATTTCTAGATCATTCTGACAAAACAGAAGTGCCCATTGTGTGTTCCTTCACAATTTGGGTTCGATCCTGGGTCGTTTCAGTAGGCACTCCACAGAGTGGACTGGCATTGCCACATAAGTATGCCTACTGTCCACTCTTTTGGACTATAGAGATTCTTTGTACCCACATATTCAGATGGACTGGCAAGTCCAACCTGGAAGGCGTATGTTTTTCTAAGACAGAGGATTTGAGACAAAAATTACTTGGTTAGAATGAGGAGAAAAGATGGCACAGAGAAGGGAAGAGATTTTGACATATTTTGTTTTCCTGCATTGCTAGGTAGACAGTAGGTACTCTATGTATATTTGAATATTGGTTGTGTAGAATTTCAGCATTTAGTAGGTGTTTTTCTTTTTTTAAAGGCACTCTGGTAGCATTGTACTGCTAACGGCAAGATGGGCAATTCAAACCAGCAGCTGCTCCATGGGGAGAAAAATCATGTTTTCTGCTCCCATACAGATTTACACTCTTGAAAATCCTATCTGTATAGGTCGCTATGAGTCAGAATCAATTAGATGGCAGTGGGTGGGTTTTTTTTTTGCCCTTTCTTAAAAGTCAGCTCATTTTCAGCTCAGCCTTACTCTGTGAAGAAATCATTGCTTTATTTTGGCACTTTTGGAATAATGGCAGACATTCTGAATGCAGGAGCAATAGCACCAAAATGGAAAAGGATTATCAGCAAGTGAGATTTCTAGTGTGGGTGTTGAAAACTAATGAAATACTGCATTACTCTGTGTTCAGCTCTAGAGAACTTTCAATATCATTCTGTAGTTAAATCTGACTCTACTACTTATTATTGTTGCAGAAGTGTGAAGAATAAAAAGTTCAAAAGCTATTTGCGTTCCAATACAGTGCAATTAAAAACTCCCAGGCAAGCATTATAAGCCCATAAACAAGAGCACTAGCAAGAAGAGAAAATGAGAGAGCAAATGCTGAAGTAAGTTGTAGCCTGCCAGATATAAGACAGGCAATAGAAAACCAGAAAGAACA